>NW_006293437.1:173275-186853 GCF_000327345.1 Myotis davidii | reverse complement strand
GTCCTCCTTTTCTTTTCTTTGGGGGTTTCTTTGCCTACCCATTTTGATCTCACCGTCATATATAGATATTGAGTCATTCAGTGTCTGCTCCCTGGGTGGCAGTGGCTCCTCGGGCTGTGGTTGCTCCTTGTGCGGTTGTGGTAGCCCCTGCACCTCCTTTGGTAGAAGGTCCTCTAATGGGTGCTGTTCACAGCTGTGGTGGCCCTTCTTGCTGGTGGAGGGAGGCTTCACACACAGCAACTGTTCTTCAGACAGAGCGTGTGGTGATCAGGAGGCTGCTGTTCCTTGGATTTGCTTTCTGTGGGGAGAACCAGGGCTCCTCTGAGTTCACGTAGTCGCGCTGCTTGAGAGCCATTGCTTCTGGGTTAGTAGCCGATCTCTGGGTGCCGGTAACAGCTACTCAAGATGGTGCAGTCTCCGCTGCTGAGCCAGTGCACCGGGAGAGGTTTCACCCAGGATTTTTCTGGGTATAAACCAGTCTAAGAGATAATCATCAGTCATAAATTGCTCCCTCTCTTCCAGCCCAATTCGAACCAATTACTTAATCTCTCTGAATCTTAACTTGGGTTTCAACTAGAAGTTCTTGGGATCCAACCCCAGCAGGTCCAGGGGTCCCCAAAGGTGTGGACGGAGTCGCCGAAGAAGGAATGACATGGAGACAGCGTTCAGTTGATCAGCAGCCTAGCCAGGATCTCTAGCCAGGAACTCCAGCCAAGTTCTGGTGCCCACTCTATTTTTTAAAGGCCACCTGACTCCTGCTCTTCAAACCAGAAAGAGGGGGCTTATTTAGAAGCTCTTCGTATTTGCACCCAGTGCACAGACACATGTTTCTGGTTTCAGGCTGTCTCTGAGTCTAGGCCAGGATGTTGGAGGAAATAAAAATGCAGGGAACTTCCTGCCAATTTGGTAGAACTTGGAGTTCCAGTGTTAACTGCAAGCTTGTTCTTCTGCTCAAGCCCTCAGATAGCGTGGCTAGGAGCCCCAGCCAGGATTCTCTGCATGCTATGGGAGAAACAGAGTGAGGTCTACACTCATTTGAGAACAGTTCACATGGAAGATTATTTAGAGAAATTTTTCAAGAAAGAATGGAAGAACCAGTGAAGAATGTGGATAAACTAGGTTTTTTTTTTTTGTTTTTTTTTTTACCATTTCTTCATGTTACCAAAAATGTTCTTTAAACCAGACCTCTAATATGTTTTCCACATCTCAATTTGGACATGACTTTTTAGTAAGTATAGATTTCAAAACCAATGTTTTCATTTTAATATCAGTTTTTGAAGTGCTACAGACATTTTAATGTATTATCTGGACATTTTGACCAAGTGAATGTGACTTATGGTTCTGATAACTGTCATTTTGAAGAAAATTTATAATTATTATTGAATGATCCTCATAAACTTGAGTTTTAATATAGATATTTCTTAAACTTCTTGTCTTTAATCAATTATTTCTCTCTCTCTTTTTCTTTTCTTGTTGGTTTAAAAACAATAGAAATTTATTCTCTCACAGGTCTGGAAGCAAGAAGTCAAATATCAAGGTGTCAGTAGCTTTCTGTCTCTTCTTGGCTTCTGGTGGTGGCTGGCAGTCCTTAGAGCTCCTTGGCCTGGAGCTGCTTTCCTCCAGCCTCTGCCTCTCTCTTCACATGAGTTGTCCCTGTGTGTCTGTTTTCAGTGACTTCTAATAAAGACACCAGTCAGTGGATTAGGGCTCATCCTCATCCAGTACGACCTAAAATTGACTAATTACATCTGCAAAGAACTTGTTTTCAAATAAAGCCACATTCATAGGTAACAGAATTTAAGACTTATATGATTTTACTCATATGTGGAATCTAATGAACAAAATTAACTAATAAGCAAAATAGAGACAGAGTATAGAAAGCTGGCTGACAGCTGTCAAATTCTTTCTTATAAGAAAAAATCATGCAGAAATAAAACTGACTTAATAAAGGCTATATAAGGCAGCAATGTTTATTATGATTTATTTCTGAGCTTTTACATCAGATCTATGTTGTCAGTCCCAGATCTCATTTAGGGGTCACTTCACAAACAAAGATATGCAAATGATGAATGAAAAGGATTGAAGTTTCATTAGTAAAGAGAGAAATACAAAATCTAAGGATCATGCAATACCACCAAAATGGCTAAAATGAAAAACACAGACAGTATCAATTATTGGCATGAATATGGGGTAACTGGAACTCCCATACAGGAGTCTTAAATTGGTAGAACCACTTTGGAAAATACACTGAGTGGCCAGATTATTATGACCACCTGACGTTTGTAGGCAAATTAGCTATAATTTCACGCTGAAGTTGCTAGAGGGCCAGATCATTATAAATGTCTGAATAGCACAACATACCTAAGTATCGTTCCTGATCAAGTTCATCCTATCATGTTGATGGCGTATCCCAATGGAGATGGCTTCTTCCAACAAGACAATGCACCATACCACGGTGCTCATATTGTGCAGGATTGGTTTCAAGAACACGAGGGAGACTTTACCTTGCTTAGGTGGCCCCCACAAACATCAGATCTCAATCCAATTGAGCATTTGTGGGATGAAGTTAAAAGAGCCATCAGGCAGCTGGTTCCACAACCATCAAATCTTACAGAACTGGACAGTGCTATTCATCAGGCATGGTGTCAGATTCCTCACATCACCTTTCAACATCTCGTGGAGTCAGTGCCAAGAAGAATTGCCGCAGCATGGAAGGCAAAAGGTGGCCCAACAAAGTACTGATGGGGTGGTCATAATAATCTGGCCGGTCATAATAATCTGGCCACTCAGTGTAGTTTAACAGTTATCTGTTAAAGCTAGTCCTAAATGTGAAGCTCCTAGGACTAGCAATTTCATCCCTTGGTATATAGCACACAATATATATCATACATATGTTCACCAAAAAGAATATCTATAAGTTCAAAGTGGCCTGTTTATTATTATTCTAAAACTGGAAACTACCCATATGTTTATTTTTTTAAAATATATTTTATTGATTTTTTACAGAGAGGAAGGGAGAGAGATAGAGAGTTAGAAACATCAATGAGAGAGAAACATCGATCAGCTGCCTCCTGCACATCTCCCACTGGGGATGTGCCCGCAACCCAGGTACATGCCCTTGACCAGAATCGAACCTGGGACCTTTCAGTCCGACGGCCGATGCTCTATCCACTAAGCCAAACCGGCTTTGGCTACCCATATGTTTATTAACTATAGCTAGTCTAATCATTTGTGTATGGTCACACAGTGGAATACCTTACAGGGTGAGAATGAATGAAGCACAACTACTTGTAACAAAATGACTGAATCTCAGAAGCATGATGTTGAACAAAGAAATTTGTATCTTGACCTGGGTGTTGGTTAACTTATTATATTCACATTGTGAAAGTTCATTCAGCTATACACTTAGGCTTTGTGCATTTTTCTGTATATATATCAGTAAAAACCATATTAAATGAATTAGATCTTGATTTTTTTTGGCCTGGTTTTTTTTAAAGGTTAACTTTTGATATATTTAATTGTTACTGCCCCTTATCGAACCCTTAAGATCCATAGTTTTTCAGTTGATTCTGTTGGTTATTATCTATATTTATAAAGCCTAAGCAACTAACTGACCAGTTGACTGGTCGCTATGATGCGCACTGACCACCAGGGAGCAGATGTTCAATGCAGGAGCAGCCCCCTGGTGATAAGTGCAGTCCCATAGCGGGAGCGCTGCTCAGCCAGAAGCTGAGCTCATGGCGCAGCTGCAGTAGCACAAGCCTCTCCCGCCTCTGTGGCAGCACTACCAAGCAGCGGCAGCGGCAGGTGCAGTGGGGCCTGGATGAGCAGGAGTGGCGCCTGGCCCTGTCTCCTCCCTGGCTGCCTGCTGCTTCCTGCACTGCTACATCCCTTGGAGGATGTCGGACTGCAGGGATTGGGCCAAAACCTGCTGTCCGACATCCCCCACTGGGTCCTGGATTGCGAAAGGGTGCTGGCCAGGCTGAAGGACCCTACCAGTGCACGAATCCATGCACCAGGCCTCTAGATTTTAATAACCAAGAGAGATCTTTTCATCAAAAAACTGGAATGGGTGTAATCTTCAGAAGAATGAACTTTTAATGCCAAAAACACACCTAAAATTTATATTTTTAGACAGCCTAAATATCTTTAAAGGAAAAGTAAGGCCTGCTGCACGCTGAGCTAAGAGGGCCTCTGGTTCCCTTGCCCTTCTGTGGGCTCCCTGTAAAGGAACCCAAATAGATTGGCCTTTGTGTTGACCCTTTTAAGTGAGTAATCTTTCATACTAAATTCATAATAAATGTGGACACAGGTAAATATTGGTCATATAACACAATACTTTGTTCCTCCTCAACCTTTTCATTTTGTTTTAGACATTTTTTTTGTTGTTTGTTTGTTTTTATATTTGCAGATCTTTTCACAGATGCTGCTGAGACTGAAAAAATGGCCAGAAGTTTGGAAGATTCTGAAGGGGTTTATTTTGTTCCGTGTTTTAGTGGTTTGCAGGTATGTAAGAAATAGTTAAGGGCAAAAAACATTTCTTTCCTCATGCCCACCCCTAAAATTATGTATCTGCCATGCCCTTACCTGAAAATTTGGGTATTTAATTGACTAAGGTAAAAGGTACATTCTACGGCTAATAAGTTATGGTAGGACATAGTATGAATTCCACAAGAAAGCACAGCTAATTCAGCTGGCTTCTGCTTAGAACCCCACCCCTGTGGAAATGAAAAGTCGGCAGGTTTATCATAGAACTTTTACATAAGACCCAGGATTATTTTATCATGACCAAAAGAGTCATTTCCCAGTGAAGGGGAATCTATCAGTAGTTAGAGGAAGTGTATCATTGAGAATTAGAAAAATAATGGACAGATACACACACGTGCCCTCCCCCCACATCTATATGTGAAGAAGGGGGTCCCGCGGGGGTGAGGCCGACAGAGTCCTAACGAAGCATGCCTGACTCCAGAGACCAGGTTCAGTGACGCAGATCTGAGTTTATTGTGTAAGTGCAGCAGTATGTATAACATTCTGGACCAATCAGAAGTTTACACCATCCTTAGGGCAACCAATGGTAGCAAAGATCAGGGTACTATGTAAGGGCTCTAGGGGGCTTACTCAGGCAGGCGCTGCCACTTCCCGGTGTGCCGAGGATGCTTGTATAGGCGGAGTGTGCTCACACCATTGCAGCCGCCGCTGCACTGAGATAAATCTCCTGAGCTCTTTCCACATCTCCCCCTTCTTTTCTTATTAGCGCCTGCTGGACGTGTATGATCATGGCTTGCTGGGCACTTAGCTTAAGGAACATGTTGTATAAACAGCGAAATAATACTATTCTACGAAGAATCTTACTATCATGACTCCCCAAATGAGACGGCTGAGGGCATCACTTAAGAAACTAAATTCAACGGGTTTCACTTGGGTATTATTGCATGAGGTGCTAGGCATATCCACCCTTGTCCTGGGGCAGTCCCATTATCTAGAGTCCACTTAAGGAGGTTAGGGCTACTGCTATCAGCCCATACCATCCCATTCTATGGCAATGAGACTGGTTCCGCTCCATCACAGGGTAAGCCCACAGAGCAGTTAGACACTTGGACAGCAGGGAATTGTAGGCTGTCGGCGCTGACAGGCATGAGCACCCCTGGATGAGGTATGGCCGCCCATACATGCTGTGCTCGCACCTGAGAGTTCGTTGTTATGATGGCACACATTAATAGGAATAATGTCCCTTCTGACGGATTGCCTTCTGGTGCCATGCATGCAGCTTCATCCTGTAGATTCTTGATGTCTCCCCAGGTAATGTTGTGGGCTCGTCGATGTCTTGGTCGTCTCCGCCACTGGGCTGGTTGTCCTCTATGGTCAGGTCCTCCATTTCCTCTACTGGAGGTGATGGTGATGGTGGTCTATGGCTCATCGCTGGTGGTGCAGGGTTTGATGTTACGGGCAGGAATCCACGCAGGATTTTTCTCACCTTCTGGAAAAACACAAGCAAACCCTCTCCCTTGGGTTAAGAGTGGGTCGGGGCCCTTCCATGCCTTGGTTAGTGGGAGGAAGACCGTCAGGGGCAAAATGAAAATAATTGAGAGTTAATAAGGCCTGTTGTAATAGTTGTTGGGGTGTGCCTGTATTTCCCCCTTCTTTTTCTTATTGAATATGGGTTTTTAGTTCTTTGTTCTGTTGTTCTACAATGGCTTGTCCCTATGGGTTGTATGGTATGCCAGTAAAGTGTTTGATGTTATGTTTCTTGAGAAATTGCTGAAAAGCCTCGCTAGTATAGTAGGGACCATTATCTGTTTTAATTTTCCAGGGGAAGAAAAAATGCCCCTTTGAGGGTTGCTACTGTGTGGCGAGTCTTTTCACCTGTGTGAGCCTGAGCATACGTGGCCCCAGAGCAAGTGTCAATGATTACATGTACATATTCGAGCCCTCCGCAGCTCGGAATATGAGTCACATCTGCTTGCCATAAGGCATTGAGTTGGAGCCCCCAGGAGTTCACCCCTTGTGGCTAGAGGGGGCCTAAAGGCAATAGGGGGCTGCAGGTTTTGCAGGGCTATTTATTTTTGCTTAAATGAATTTCCTTTGGTTTATGTTGACACCACATAGGTTTTACATGGGTGTCTTGCTGTTAGCATTATAAATGAAAAATTTTTCAAGATGTAAATTAGTTACAGGATATCTTTCTTTACATGGTATTTTTCCACTATCCTCCCTTTTTTGATTTCTTAATATTAGGAGGTTTTTGGAAATTTTTTAGTGTAGTCTTGATAACTTTTAATTTTAATTTTTTGTGTAAAAATATGACTGCTTTAGGTTTATAGTATGTTAAGCAATTTATCTATGCAATGAAAATTTTGAGCCACTTTTAATTAATCTGAAAACTTGACTACTATTTTACTGTCAAATTTAATACTCTAACAACAATCTTAGTTTACACTGTAAATATTAATGGAAAGGATTATTTTGCATCCTTTGAGAAGGCCCTGAGCATTCCTGGTGTTAGGCTGGAATTAGATATAGGGTAGCTGCTGTTAGCCAAGTCTCTGTTATCTGGGAGATTTATGGTACTAGCTAGCCACTATGAGGCTTCAACCTCAGCATGAACAGAGAGCTCAGGCAACAGCTGTGGGCAATTGGAAGAGGGACCCCTTTGGCAAAAAGGGCAAGAGAGGTCAATATAGAATGCTTAAGTGCCTTCCCAGGGGGCCTTCCACACAGTGGAAGGGATTAAATCCTCTCATATTTTTATTAAATTGCTACCAAACAATTAGTTTGTAAGCTTGTTTGGAATAAATGTATAATATGCTGTTATAAAATATCAAAAATTATTAATGAGCTTCTGTTATTTTAAATTACATCTTAAAATTCTACTGCTGTATTTTAAGAAATATTATATAAAATAACTTGTTTTGCCCTTTCTTAGAGGCAAAAACTCAAGATATATATTTATTAATTTTTATTTGATAAAGCTTTCCATGTGATTTCAAGCACATTAAATTAGCTTTATTAAAAAATCCTTTAAGAAGAGAGAAGAAACTTTTGAAAACATTGCAGGGCCCATGAAATATCTCAAAGTCATTCCTTGGTTATAGTACTTTTTATAATTATTAAGAGATATCAATTAAATTAAAACTGACAAGATTTTCTTTTTATACTTTAGGCATTTAGTTACCACAATTATAATTTTTCCCAATTTAATTTAACTAGAACTTTAAACTCTTAGCTGGCAAGTTTAGCATTCAGCATTTCTTTAGATTAATAAGAGTAGGTGCTTTCTTTCTTGTGTAATCTTAAGTATATTGTATTAGTCTAATTTAGTATTGGAAGGGTTAAAGAGAAGAAAACTGGACAGAGATAAGTTTGCTTGCTAGCAGCTAGGGTCCTCACATACCTTAGATAAGCAAAAACCAACAAAGAACTCTCTCTCCATGGCAACAGCCCTTTTTTTTTCTTTCTCTGCATTAACAATTTGGATATCGGGAATATGGTTGCAGATCCAGTGGCATTTGCTGAAGCTGTGGGGTTATCATTCACAGGAAAGAGTCCAGGGGTCTCTAGCCCTAAGGACTTCTTTGCTCTATCTCTCTGTCTACACAAGGATTGATATATACCCATCCATGGATTATCATCCGTGTCCCCCATGAAAGGGTTACTTGGGGGCCGCTGGGCAGTTAAACTTTTTGTTCGCTCTGCAAGGGAAGCGAGGCAGTGACTCCGGCAGGAAGCCTCCTGGTGAAACTCCCCTGCTTTCTCCTCGCTAGAGGTTTTTTCTCTCAGTTTGAGCCTTCCTTGAGCTTTGAGAAACTACTTTTGGCTTGTTGAAAACAGCCCAGGAATTTGCGGGGGCAGAAGGCTCTGGAGGGGAATAGGGAGGTAAAGGGTCTTCTGTTCCCCCACCCACACCGCTGGTGGCAGAGAGCCAGGGGTTAAATGCTATTAGAACATCCCAGAGCTTTTGTAGCTCCCTTTTTGTTACCTTTACTCGCCTGCTCTGTAACAACGCATGGAGTGCCCGAGCCTGAGGGGCTCAGGCTGAGGGGGGAAGGTTTCCCATCATTACAGAGGGGCACTCACCCGACTCAATGCTTTCTTGCCAGGGTCCCTGTT
Organism: Myotis davidii; assembly: GCF_000327345.1. Taxonomy (NCBI): domain Eukaryota; kingdom Metazoa; phylum Chordata; class Mammalia; order Chiroptera; family Vespertilionidae; genus Myotis; species Myotis davidii. Next base: position 178,246 of record NW_006293437.1, on the reverse strand, counting down.
CGTGACGCCAGAATGAAGCAGGGGGTCCCGCGGGGGGGTGAGGCCGATGGGGGGTGAGGCCGACGGAGTCCTAACGAATCATGCCTGACTCCAGAGACCAGGTTCAATGACGCAGATCTGAGTTTATTGTGTAAGTGCAGCAGTATATATAACATTCTGGACCAATCAGAAGTTTACACCATCCTTAGGGCAACCAATGGTAGCAAAGATCAGGGTACTATGTAGGGGCTTTAGGGGGCTTACTCAGGCAGGCGCTGCCACTTCCCGGTGTGCCGAGGATGCTTGTATAGGCGGAGTGTGCTCACGCCATTGCATTTGCCACTGCACTGAGATAAATCTCCTGAGCAGATTTATGTGTATATTTTACAGTTCTTTATAAGTTATATTAAACTTAAAAAAAAAATTCTTATCCAGCTGGTGTGGCTTAGTAGTTGAGCATCAACCCATGAACCAGGAGGTCACAGTTGGATTCCCGGTTAGGGCACATGCCCAGACTATGGGCTCAATCCCTAGTAGGGGGCGTGCAGGAGGCAGCTGATCAATGATTCTCTCTCATCATTGATGTTTCTATCTCTTCCTCTCTCTCTCCCCTTACTTTCTGAAATCAATTTAAAAAAATCAAAAAATTTTATTGTGATATATTATTGGTTACTACCTAATCAAAAAGTGAATCCAGTAAAAAACTTGATTTTATAATACTTAACTTTGTTATTTAATTGAAAGATCTGTGATAATACCTTTAACATGCTTATTGTTATAAAGACTTCATAAAACACTCAGATATATTATTATGAACAAATTCCTCCCTCCCTTTTTTTTGAGAAAGCTTATACCAGTCCTTTTAATCCTCATCTAAATGTTTTTTTCCTTTCAAAAAATAAAAATTTCTTTTTTTTTCTAATCCATCCCTTGCTCTGGTAATAAGTTCCAAAAAAAGTTTCAAATTCAAAAGTTTGGATCATAGAATTTAGAAGCTGGTGAAAAAAAATTAGATCAGAATGGCTTAAGTCTCTAAAAGTACCATTTTTCCAAACTAAATTTTCAAAATGAGCATTATTTTAATAGCTGTCCTACTTTCTGCGTACTGTACCCTGAGGTCCATAAACTACCTCTAGAGCTTCCATTGCATCCTCTGCAGGATGAGGGGAGGCAGCTAAAATACCATCCACCACATCAGAGGAAGTGAATAATTCTGATTGAAGTTTAAGGAGGAAGGTCAGTGACATGAATAGTAATCAACAGAGGTGGGATTTAATTAGGCTATGTGGATCCTCCCATTTTAAAAAATGTGCTGGTGGACTTTGTGTGACTGTATCTTGTCAACTCTGTGTTTCCCTCTCTATCAATTCATATACCTGTAAAAAATAATATGTAATAAATATATAATAAAAAAATAGAGAAAACTTGCAGATATGGTTTTAAATTTCATGTTGATCACAAAATGCCCCTGTCCTACCATGACTGCATCCTGGCCGTACTTTGGGGTCGGGAGGGGTGAGGGAAGCCTGCAAAGCCACATATTCCCCAATGTGAAATGGAAGCATTAAATGGAGACCCAAAGCTAAATTAACAACAATAGTGTGTTGATGGTAAGCTGCTTGGAAAATAGGAGAGAGGTTGCCTATAAGCTGTGTTTGTCAACAATTAGAGAAAATGAAGATTAGGGGAATGGAGGGAAGGAAGGGACAAGTATAAGTGGTGCTGCCTGTAATTTTAGAATATTGTCACAGCTATAGATGATGGAGGGCAGGATGGTAAAGGTTTCTAATAGCCTCAGTTTCTCAAGGGAGTCTGCCAGCAAAGGGTTGCTGGAGAAGATTTGAGGAGAGTGAGGGTGACGGGGCCAGCCACTTCAGGAAATGGCAGAGGGGTTGGGGAGCAGCAGGTAGTGCGTGGAGCATTACTTGGTGCAGGCTGGTGATGGTGCTCTAGCAGTTTTGCTTAGGGTGCCAAACAGAACTTGGCCGGGTTGTGCTGTCCTATTTTGGGAGAGGGCTGCTGATGTAGAGTGTTCATAGCAGGTGTCAGAGGCGAGAATCAGGGTTCTACTTGGCATGAAAGTTCCTGTGATGGTGGCAGCAGAAGAGAGGACAGGACTGTGAACTAGTGACAGTCTTCAGGGATTAGTCATGCTGCTGTGAGGGCGCATAGATGTAAGAAGCAGGCTTCCTTGTGTCGCACGCCCATGAGGATGGATTAGAAAGGGCTCAGGGCCAGCTGTGCAGTTCTGAGTGTTCTGTTTTCCTGCTTCTCTGTACATCTGCTTTTCTCTTCTCATCAGTAGCTTTGCTCGATGTCCTTTCTTCCTAATAACTTCCGCTTGTCATTATTTTCCCTATGCTTTCTACTTCTTCACAATTTGTAAATACACACAGCCTTTTCCCACCTTTTACATCCTTTTAATTTCATCCTTTAATTCCCATTGATGGTCTTTTTCTCAATGTTTCCTAGTTAAAATTTCCAAGGAGGGAGTTTGATTGAACCACCTTTGTTTTCTAGCTTTGGACAGACTTGAGTCAGTTGTGCTCACTCCTTATAGTTGTGCAGTGGCTGTGGGACTAGGGCTTGAGGTATGGCTGTTTCAGAGAACAGGGCCATGGGTTCAAGCACTTTCCCTGCAAAGGGATGTGGCCAGCAAGTACTGTGAATGCCATCTCTGGTTCTGGGAGTGACTGGGGTATCTGAGCAATGGAAAGGAAACACAGCATGACGATGCGCAACCAGGCATGCAAGGGTGCACAGGGAAGTGTCTGCTAACAGTAAATACACAGTGGCCTAGAGTGGTCAGGGGAGTTGGTATAGTATCCTTCTGTCCCTGTGGTGTGGAAGCCTGAGGCACTTATACTGAATAGCTACAACTAAAGCCATTTGCCCAACCCAGAGCCAGGTTTGTTACAGCATCCACAAAATAAGTGGAGGGAACTTCTCAGAAGTGGATATGGGTTAGGACAATGATTGGCAAACTCATTAGTCAACAGAGCCAAATATCAACAGTACAACAATTGAAATTTCTTTTGAGAGCCAAATTTTTTAAACTTAAACTATATAAACTATACCAACTTCTGCGCATGGGCCACGGAGTTTCAATCGCACTGTACATGCACACCCGCACGTGGTATTTTGTGGAAGAGCCACACTCAAGGGGCCAAAGAGCTGCATGTGGCTCGTGAGTCGCAGTTTGCTGACCACTGGGTTAGGGGAATCTGTTTACAATAGAATGAAGCATTTAGATGGTGCATTGAAAGGATTGTGAAGAAAGTTAGTAGTAGTGGGAGGGGGGTGGGTAAAATAAAGATTGTAGTGGTAGCTAAGCTGTGAATTCTTACTGCATGTCAGGCTCTATCCTAAATTTTTCACATGCATTATCTCATTTACTCCTCAGTAACACATGAGATACTCTTTGGATCCTGTTCTGAAGACCGGAGATTTGAGGGTTAGCTGTTAAATCACTTGCCCAATCTCACACACTACTGAGCAGCAGCTCTGGTTTTAGGATTAAATGTCCTGACACCTGGGTCCAGGTTATAGTCACCTCTGCCATACTCTCTCATGACAGAGTGTAGATACCAAGACAGCAGAATGACACAGCAGGTACCAGAGGAATGCACCGTCAGGTCACGGTGGACTGGGACAGAGGCCTGCTCACATTCACTGCCCACAAGGCCCCACACCTGGGCCAAGGTCCCCATGGTGAGAGGCCTGCCAGCTGGACAGTCTGTGCAGGGCAGGGCAGGGCAGGGCAGGAGTCTGCAAGTTTTGCTTAGGGCACCAAACAGAACTTGACCGGGTTGTGCTGTCCTGGTTGGTGGTTGGTTCTGGGAGGCCCACTCGGTGGCAGTGGCACTGATATATTGGAAGGGTGACTGGTGGCCGTCTGCTCTGACCAGGTATGAGCAGGACCTGAAAAGGACCTTCCCAGTGTTTTTTTTTCTGCCATATCATTCCAGAGAGAGTCCCTTGGGCTAACTAATGCAGGGATATTGTAACCTATCAAGGGATTTTTAGGCTTCAGTGGAATTTATTACCCCTAAAATTGGTGTATTAGTTATAGTAAATTATGTTCATAGTTATTTGTATAAAAGTGATTTCAAGCCATTCATATCAGAATTTTATGTGATAGATTGGAAGAAGTAAATTTTTTTGCAGAGAAACCCCATAGCATCTTAGGGACTAAATGAATTGGCAGAGTCTAGCCTATCTTTGTAGGCCAGCTTCACTGTATAAATCAACTTTTACTGAGTGAATCATCAAAAGATATTAATGAGCTTGAAAATTACCAAGATAAATTCACAATAGGAGGAAAATTATAGCTATGGTAAAGATAGGATATAATGTAGAATTTTTTCAGTTAAGTAATTAGGAAAAGTATTGTTTGTTCATTGATTCAATGTGTATCAATGAGCAGATGTGTGTGGATCCCCTATGGAGGGCCACAGACAGTGGAGTTTCCACAAACACACATACATACCTGTGATTATAAACTGTGGCACCTGATGTAATGGGAAGTTAGAGGCTTCCACAGAAACATATCATTGAGGACTGGTCTAGTCTCTGGTGTCAGTAACTTTCCTGGAGGAAGCTGGGCCAAGTTTTAGAGTGGTAGTAAGATTGACTAGGAAAAGGGGGTGGTAGAAAGTTTTCCAGGTAAAGAGATGATATGTGAGTGCTTGAAACTAGCAGGTACTTTTTCTAGGGACCATCAGTTCCTGACAGCACTGGCATGTCCCTGTCATGACCTTATGTAAGTGTGCTGGAACTTCTCTGTCTGCTTCCCTGTGAGACTGCAAGCCTGGCAGGAATCTGTTTTCTGTTCCAAAATTGTCTTGCATTTCAAAGATGAATACAAATTTCATCTGATGAATACACATTTCATCTGATGAATACATCCAGCTCAAGATTTTGACTCTTTAAAAGAAATTTGTGTAATCCTCACTCAAGGTTATGTTTATTCATTTTGGAAAGAGGGGAAGA
>NW_006293437.1:168167-173235 GCF_000327345.1 Myotis davidii | reverse complement strand
GGGGAGGGATATCAGTTGCCTTCAGTGATCAAACCTGCAACTTAGGTATGTGTCCTGATCGGAAATGGAACCCACAATCTTTTGGTATACAGGATGACAGTCCAACCCACTGAGGCACACCAACCAGGGCAAGATTTTGACTCTTTTAAAGACAGATGTTAGGCTGGGTCATTTCTCATATTAGACAACAAGACTGTAAGCTAAGAAATTGAGTACTCGATTGTCTGGTGACAAATTTGGTATAAGTTATGACACTGAAAAACACATTTTTTGCATTATTGTTCTTTATCTTGAGTCTCACTTATGTCCTCAAAAAGCTCCTTTATGCAGTGAACACTTTATGTGTAAAAACCCTACAACTGGAGAGAAGGGGGTACAAGGACTATTTTTCATTGCCTTCATTAATAAAACTGGGCTGTTAATAATTGGTCACTCTGTATCGCAGTGCCTTTTCTCGGTATGAGCTCAAATAGAAGGCCCAGGTAAGTCCCATGTCAGTTCTCAAACTTGCTCAAGCCCTTTTAAAAAGTTATATTAAATTATTTAATATAATTTTGGACTGTTATTTATTTTAAAGCTACTTAACTATAATAGGGATTTTTTTTCTAATGTGTTCATTTTTATTGAATAATATGTCTTTAAGTCTATAGATGTGACTTAGAACAATAATAATATATTCTTACTATCTCTTACTTTAGGCTCCATTAAATGACCCCTGTGCATGTGCCTCTTTTATGGGTTTGAAGCCTTCCACTAGTAAATACCATCTTGTACGAGCAATATTGGAGTCCATAGCTTTCAGGTACCAAAACCTGCTCTAAACTCCTTTCTCCCCTTATGGTATTCCCGTTTTCTTTTATTAGCTTCTATAAAATTAGAAATTTCATAATTTTAATCAAGGATTTATACCTTTTATTCATACTACATATGACATAGTCTGTTCTTACTGCTAATTTTCATATCATTTTTTATTTTTTCATATTAAATAGTACTAGTACCACTTAGATTTGATATATGAAAATTCAGTGATTTTTAAAAATATCCAATTTCCTAAGCATAAGAGATTTAAAATTTGGATTTTCAAAGGTTTTTGTATTCATGAAAGAGACTTTTTTAAAAATATATTTTATTGATTTTTTACAGAGAGGAAGGGAGAGAGAGAGTTAGAAACATCGATGAGAGAGAAACATCGATCAGCTGCCTCCTGCACACTCCCTACTGGAGATGTGCCCGCAACCAAGGTACATGCCCTTGACCGGAATCGAACCCGGGACCTTTCAGTCCGCAGGCCGACGCTGTATCTACTGAGCCAAACCGGTTACGGCCATGAAGGAGAATTTTAATATGCTTCTGTGATACTCAAAGATTGAATTATCAAAATTATTTTTATGTATATTTTCCAGTGCTCTTTTTTTTATGAGGCAGGTGTAGCTTATTAAAATTAAGAATGTGGCTATCATGAATATCGAAAATTCAAATGTTTAAAATAAAATTTCCTGTGAATATAAAATGACTAGAGGCCTGGTGCACAAAACTTGTGCACTTTGGGGAGGGGGTGTCCCTTAGCCTGGCCTGCACCCTCTCGCAGTCTGGGAGCCTGTGGGGAATGTCCAACTACCTGCTTAGGTCCCCTCGCAGGGAGTGGGCCTAAGCCAGCAATTGGACATCCCCAGCCAGTGCTGCTACAGAGGCGGGAGAGACTCCTGCCACCACCACTGCACTTGCCAGCCATGAGCCCAGCTTTTGGCTGAGCGGTGCTCCTGTGTTGAGTGTCTGCACTGTGGTGGTCAGTGTGCATCATAGTGACCAGTTGTTCTGCCATCGGGCCGAAACAGGCTCTCTGACATCCCCTAAGGGGTCCCGGATTGTGAGAGGGTGCAGGCCAGGCCAAGGGACCCCACCGGTGCACAATCGGGGCTGGGGAGGGACACGGGAGGGCTCCAGGGCATGTCTGGCCTGGCTTGCTCAGTCCTGATCGGTCGGATCCCAGCAGCAAGCTAACCTACCGGTTGGAGCGTCTGCCCCCTGGTGGTCAGTGCACCTCATAGCAAGCAGTTGAGCAGCCTTAGCATATCATTAGCATATTATGCTTTGATTGTTTGAACAGCCTACTAGACGACCACTTAGCATATTAGGTTTTTATCATATAGGATTAGTTCTATATTTAATTAATTCTGTAAGATATAATTTATGGCATGCCATCTTAATAGCTATCTATTAAACGGATGCTTGTTTTGTATTTTTATTTGTAGGAACAGTTATAGATAAAATTCAGTTTGAAAATAAAAATTGTGCTCTTTTGTATGGAGGTGAGAAGCACAAGCCTTGAGCCTCTTGTTTATTTGAACATCTGTTACCCATTTCTAGTTAGCAGAATATATTTCTTTAATACCTTTTTGCATATTTTATATATATATTATGTACATAAAACCATAGTTTATATTTTTATAGATTAGAAAAATAGAGAATTACTATGATTTCAATTTTATCTACATAGTTATCTTATTTTTTTAACTAGAAACAAGCAGTTATATGAGGTGATGCAGAAAGAGATACGTATTCCCGTGACAAAAATCCGGTATGTATGCTTTCTTTCTAATAGATGTAATTAGAAATTGGAAGGAAGTGGTAGCTACCATGAGTATTTCCATCATTAGGGTTATTCAGTATTTCAAAAAGAACTTAAACCTAGATCCTTTGCAACAAAATTCTTGAACATAAGGTTTTGACAGGAATAAAAAGTCGATTTGGGATTTATGGAGAATATAACACACTTTGGAATTTGGGAGATCTCAGCACCCATATTATAAGAATCTTTAAAATCACTTTTGGGCGTGTGGCTATCCTTTTGGCATAGAAACATCAAATTTTCTTTGCTAGAATGTCCAAATGAATTTGTATGTTGGCTCAGTTCACTTGGTCTGTTTTGAACAAATAGAGCAGATGGAAGGAAATAAGGAATAAGGGAAAATGTTTCAAGATTACCTAGTAAGGTCCTGTGTCTGCAGGTCAATGCTAAGTGTTATAATTTTGGAATTAAATAGTAAAATCAAGGGTCTAAAAAAATATGACTCTTCTTAAAAATGTTGTTATGCTTTTATTGTGGTACTTTATCTCAAATATCTTGCTCCCCACAGGGCAGATGGAGGAGTTTGTAAGAACAGTTTTGTCATGCAGATGACTTCAGACCTGATTAATGAGAAGATAGACAGACCTGTTCAACTGGATATGTCGTGCCTTGGTGCAGCTTCTCTAGCTGGCCTTGCTGTTGGTATGTGTGGATTTTATAAAAATGAGAGCTATCTTGCAAACTATTTCTTACAGATAGCATTTCTCCTCTCAAATTGTACAATTATAAAGAGGGTCCGGAAAACCTAGGTGTCCACTAAGCTCCACAAGCATATGTACATGACTCACAAAACACTCCTGTGGCCACCTCGATGGGTGGGTCCCATGCACCTCTTCTGTCCTCACTTCACTCCTTGAGTCCATTTTTGTATTTATTGAACATTTGTTGAGCACCCTGTTACATGACCATCACTACTGGGAATAAAGAGTTTAAAAGACATAGCCCTGCTGTGGGAGTCTCTGGTGAGAGCAGACAGTTAACCAATTATTATATTTGGTATGAAAAAATAGCAAACAGTTGTAGTATTAAGCAAATGGTGTAGTATTCCCAGAGGAGGCAACAAAGAGCTCACTTTTGAAGGGTGCAGATAGCCAGGTGAGGAGAGGGTAATAACTAAGTTGTCCAGCAGAGAATTCAGCTCCTGCAGAGGTACTGAAACCAAAATGTGGGATGTTGAGTCCAAGTTTGTTGTCTCGAGAAAACGAAGAATGAAGTGACAGACAAAAACAATTAGCAGAACTGAAGTTTATTGGGAAAAGCCAGTCCTGGAAAAGGTGTAGCTGGAGTTTCAGGAGCAGCCCAGTGTCCAGAGCTTTCTTTTCATGTTACTGTCAGGAGTAGTTCAGCATCCAAACTAATTAAAGTCTATTAGTCCACATGTGGAGGCCCACATGGCCATAAGCACCCGCAACAGGAACATCAGGTATCCATTGTGTGCTGCACCAGGGGAAGAGAGAAAGAGGAAACTCAAGTGTTCTCTTTTTTTGTATATATGCTTGCTAGTTCCTGATTGGTTATGCTACCTTAGTAATATCCATACATTTTAAAGTTCATGCCTCTCTCGCATACCTTTCCTTCCCCGCCCAGTTGGGTTATCTTAGTAACTCCCCATAGTTGGGTTCTTGGGTATTACTTTCCCTTCCCATAGTCCTGCCCCTATCTACCTAGCTTCCTTCTGTCTCTTCATTTCCCATTCCAATTTGGAGACCCCAGCTGCTGTTGGGAATGGGAGCAATGACTGTTCTAGCAACTTACAACTGAAGTGGGACATAGCAAGGGGTATTGGGGCTCCATCAGAGGTGGACGATCTAAGGGACCATGGAAGATGGAAAGATGTCATTCAGAGTTTCATTTCCATGACCATCTGTAGTTTGATGGATTCTAGGCAAGAGAGGATGAATAGAGTTAGACAATTGAGTATACAAGAGCCAAACAATAACGCTAGGAATAGGTAGCATACCATGGATTTGAGCCTAAATTTTAGGAGATTGAGAATGCAATGTTTTCTCCCTTAACTATATAGTCTGTTTAAGAATATCTTGTGTTCTAAGTTCTATTTTAAAAGGGTTGCTGACATATAGGAAGGGCCATTCTATGATCTAGAACCATGTGAGCCAGTGAATCTAATGACCTTTGTATATTTTGGTCTACAGGTGGTTAAATTGACATAAATCCTGATTTAAGGCCTGACCAGACAAATGGGGGCTATCTCTAAAGCCCTGGGGTAAAACTGTCCAATCTGATCATGGGGGACCCCACTGACATTTACTAAGAAGTATTTGTTTCTAAACTGTTGAGTTGTATTTAGGACTGACCACTTCTCTGATCCTGAGAGTGTCTTACTTAAAAGAAGCATTATATCCTTCCATGATAAATTAAATGTTTATGTCTGTCCCTGGAAAACATCTATGTACTTATTAGGGTTATCTGAAAACTTTC
>NW_006293437.1:151710-168116 GCF_000327345.1 Myotis davidii | reverse complement strand
GGGAAAATGATACCTGGACCTGGATGGGTCTGGACTCTCCCCCAGCCACTGCCTGTAGAGGGCAAAGGGTAGCCAGGGGCCTAGGTGGCCAAGTTCCCGCAGGTCTAGGCAGGACTTGTTCTTCCAGGGGTCCTGGATTAAGAAGACAAGATGGCTCAGGTGTATTTAGTGGGCCACTAGGCCCCATCACCTTCCTAGGCATTTTTGGCTCTCTTATACCATTTTGGGTCAATGTTTCCAGGCATCAGGGGTCAATTTTGTATTGCTTACACAATTTTTTATTTTTTCTTAAGGCAAAGAAAGCCTGAACATATGGGACCTCAGACCACTTCCCTTCCTTCCTGCAGAAAATATTTAATTGTATGATGGTAATACTCCCCTTTGAGGGCCATGCCTCTCAATCTGCCAAGCTTATATTGTGGCCATATTTAAGTATGCTTTCTCTTCAGGGTTTGTGGATCAAACGAATCCCAGTTACTCAAAATGCAATCTTAGAGGGTGTGCTGACCTTGGTGGCAGATGAGTTCCCCATCTGAAAAGACAAAATGAACAACGAGGCTACCAGTCCCATCTTGTTAGGGCCCCCCCGGGACGTCTCCTGTGTAGGGCAAGAAAGACTGCCTGTTAGTGCACACAAACTAATAGCTGACCTTCCTGGCTAGACTTGCTCATAGGGAAGGTCCTGACTTAACCCCCTACTGCTGGTGCTCACATGTGTGTGACCAAATTTGAGTATCTGTCAGGCAGTCACACTTTACTAATAAGATTTCCTGTGCTGCCTGTGTGATTTCCCTTAATGGGAAAGGGAACAAACCCTGGTCTGATTTCTAGAGTGCCCTAGGTGGTTAAAATATTTCTGTAGGGTAAATTGGACCTATTGGAATGACCTAAATAAAAGTTCCTTAAAATTCAAACCGTTGAAAGGTTGTCAAGCTTATTTGACCAAAAGATGTGATGTTTTTCCTCAGAGCCAAGAAATCCTTGCTCTCTGTCAGAGGGACAATGAGGCCTGGGCATGAAAGGAGGTGGCGATGGTGTCTAGAGGTGGTATTCTCTGAGCTGAGTAGGGTTTATAACCTAGTGGAGACAAACTGAACAAGAATGATGATAAATGGCCCAGTGGAAGAAAAAGTGTTTTAGTACGCAATGATTCCAAATCAAAGGATGGGAGAAAATTAACCATTAGTTTGAAGAGTTGTAGCTAAACATCCAAAAAAACTAAACAAATTTAGAATTTAGTTCAATTCATATATGAAAAATAAAACTTCAAAACAATTAACTGGAGTCTATTCCCAATTGTGTACTATAGAGTTTGTTGAGACACAATTGTTCTCTCTAAAATTACCCTCATTTTTATTAAAGATCAAATTAAGTCTAGTTGCAATTTGGCCTGATTATTTGCAGGAATACAAATAATACAATTGACTGTATAGGCTCTTTTAAAATTTGCTTTGCTGGAATCTCATGATTGAGGTTTTTTGTTTTTGTTTTTATTTTATTTTTTTCATGATTGAGCTTTAATGAGCCTTTTATGGCTCATTAAAGAAGCCGAGCCACCTACTTGCCATCAGGCTTGCCTACAATACCTGTAGACTTGGGTGAATTCCCCAAGTTTTTGAGGTTCCCAAAATTCCTTGAGGTTCCTTTCTTGACATCTTTCAGGAAAGTAACTTTCATTCCTTACCTGGAAAGACTACCATGAACCTCGTACCAAGCAAGGTACCAGGCTTTTCTCCAAGGCGCTCACATTGCCGTCAAGTTTTTTCTGGTGACATCCAGAGTCCAAGCATGTCTCTCTCAGACATGACACTCTAGTCAAAGTCTTAGTCAATAAAATGGCAGTTGGAAAGTGGTCTTATTAAATTAGTGCAAAGAAATGCATTGCCATGATTTACTCATTAAGAATTGCCAAATTCTGGAGGGATACGGTAGGGAGAAAAATATATAATTTACTAAATTGCTTTAAGAAAAGAAACAAGTTTCCTTCAGTCTGAAAAACAAAAAGATTAAGAATCAGCAATACTTTCAAAAGTTATAAAAACTATAATTATTTTCAGTTCGTTCAGCCCCATAATTAATTTTTTTGTTTCTCCTGATTTTTCCTGCCAGTACTTCTATAAACCCAGATAGTCTGTAGAATTCTAATAATTTTCATCCAGTTTGAAGGGAATGACCTGAAAATGTTAGAGTCCTTTCCATGGATTCCTCAGAAGATGTAACATTTTTCTAAATGCATTATAACAAAACAGTGACTATCTCTAAATAATAAGAAGAATTTAAAATGACATGGTTATGGATTTGAGTATAATACAAATGACATGGTATCTTGTCCTTTCTACAAAATACTGTTATAGAAGACCAAAGAAATACCAAGCACGCTTCCTAGAGAAAGGGACCCCCACCCCCAGTGCAGTGCATTGTTCACAGTTCCATAACCTCTGCATTTAGATAACAAGTTCTGTGTGACCAGTTTCCTCCTCATCCCACCCCCACGTTGTCCCACAAGCTTCTTTTAGCCTTGTGGAGCAACAAATCCACAGAGGGTGTTTCTGGTATCCAGGTGTTCAGTCCTGCAACCTTGAGAGCGGTAAGGGTGGTCAGGATGACGGTATGTGGTCCCTTCCAGGTAGGAGTCAGTCCTTGGGTGGTCTTTACCCAAACAGAGTGACCAGGTTGGAAGGGATGGACCAGATCAGAAGTTGGTACAGGCAGAACATCTCAGATGTGCTTCTGGATTGCTTTTTGGGTAGACTGTAAAGCCTGTAAGAACTTGAGTAAGAATTAGTTATGGATTTCAGCCTTTACCCACCAGAATCTGTAGAGGCCCCACTGGTTTCCAGGGCAGCCTTCCGGGCTGCTTCATCTGTGGCCCGGTTCCCTCATGCCTCTGTAGAGCCCCCATACCCTGCAACAGCACTCCGCACGTGAGCTGTTGTAATCGCATACTCACCATCAGCACAAATTGTCACTGATTCTTCTCTTGCCCACCAGAGAGCCTGAATAAGGGCAATCAACTCGGCCTTCTGTGCCAAAGTCCTGCAGGCGAGCACCTGAGATCAGGTGGTTTGATCCAAAGCAACCACCACTGCCCCCGCATACCTGATTCCTCCCTGGATAGAACTGCTCCCGTCCATGAATAGTACCTCATCCGGCGTTGCCAGTGGGGTGTCAGTGAGGCCCAGGTGGGCTGTCTTTACAAAGTCGTCGACCTCTAAGCAGTTATGTAGAGGTTCCTCAGGGTTGTCATCAGGAAAGAGTTCTGGTAGCAGAAGAGCCTGAAACTGGATGACTCGAGCATTTGACATCCAGGGCTCCGATGTGCTCCCGAGCAAAGCCTCAACCTCATAGCTGTGGCCACTACCGCCCGGAGGCAAGCAGGCTAACTGGATGCAACAGGGTCAAGTCTCTTGGACAAGTAGGCTACTGGCCTTTTCCAAGGCCCAAGACTTTGGGCGAGGACCCCTTTGGCTATGCCCCTTGTCTCACATACACATCTGGTAGTGCCAGTTGGCCCATTATCCTTGCTCCGCTCATGTCTGTCTTACTGCCTAATATATTACCCCAAGGATCCTGGCTCTGAATTCTTTCAGGGAAAATGGGGTTGAAATTCTCTTCTGTAATTACTTCCATGCTGAGATGGGTCAGAAGTTTCTCTCAGAGCCAAGAGATCCTTGCTGTCTGTCAGAGGGACAATGAGGCCTGGGCACAGAAGGAGGTGGACTTGTGACCTGGCAGAGACAAACTGTAGCAATTAGAATAGTAAGAGTCAACACATCCTTGTCTCTCTGGAGCCATGTCCATGAAGATGCAGGCATCTTCTAAGACTATTATACAGTTTTCTGCAGGCTACTGTCAGGGCTATGCATGGCAGCTGGTTCCTCTTTCCAGCCACAAACACAGTCTGTCCAATTCCCCAAAATGTATTCTGGCACAGGAGAAAGTTGCTTCGCTGTACACCAGTAGCTTAACCCCTATACAACTGGGCTTGGACCTCTGCCTAGCAAACTGCAGACTATAAGTTCAATATGAGCCTCCGGTCCTCTCAACCCAATGGGGTCTTGGCCAGTCCCTCAGTCAGACTTCTCCTCTCTTGGAGAATCTCAAAGTCTTGAAGGCTCCCTCCCAGGTCCAGGGAGAGCGCCTTTTTTTTTTTTTTTGCCCTTTTGTTAACTCTGTTTACTAGTTACAGGGTCCTGCCATAAGCTGCCAGTCCAAAACAGCCAGAGTTGCAGTTAGAAATAGCCCTGCATTACATAGCACTCCTGTGGCAGTGGGTTGGGTACCAGGCCCCTGCCTTCGTACTTGTCCCCTGTGGCAGAGCAGCGATCAGGCCTCTCCCAAGGGAGTGCATTAGAAGGGGATATCAGCCCCTCCTCTGCTAGCAGCAGCAGGTACCGAACCCTTTCAGTACATTTGACCAGCTTCATTCCCGGCCACTTTTACAGATTCCAGGGCTCATTGTCTTTTAACCAGCAAGCCAAATGACACTAGCCTGTATTATTTCCTATTGTGAGATAGAGGAAGACAATTCCTACAGAGGAGAGAAATAGAAACAGCGGGAGTTTTCAGAGAAAACTACAGGCCATCACTTGTAGTAGCCCCCCCTCCTAGAGGCTGGGATCCGACCTGTGGAGGAAAATGACTCTTAGTTTGCTTGGAAAAGAAGGCAGAGGATGACAAGGGTGCAGGGAAATTTTACTAAAAGCCTGGAGGGTCTCCTGAAAGAAAAGAACTTTCGCACAGGCAGAGGGCATGGCCCGTAAAATCTCCCCGCCCTGCAGAGCTGTGAGCCCTGCTCCCGAAAGTCCCAGTCAGATAAGAAAAGCCACAGATACCTTTAAGTCTACCCCAGAATTCCAAAATTTCAACCTAACACAGCAAAATCACAGAGCAAACCAAAGTCCCTAGTATACAAACATAGATAGAAATTTTTACTAAGTGGGCTGATTCCTCCCGTGATAGAGAGCAAACATCTCTGAGAAAACTAACTCAATAGCACTGCTTGAGACTTTTGCAGACCATCACAGGTTCAGCCTTCAGCAAATCAAACGTTTTAACCAAATGAGCAAACAGAAAATCAAAGTAGTTTTTGCTTTCACACAGACCAGTTAATGAGCAGATAATTATGCCAAGACATACAAACATCTGTACTCACACTCCCTCAGACTAGCCCAGACTGGAGCTGAGCAGATAATGCCCAACTCCCCAGATGGGCATGGGGGCATTCCCAGCACCCATGCCCCAGACCAGAATTCTTGACCGACGTCTCGGTGAGAACCTACCAGAGGAGTTAAGGTTGCATCGAGCCCCCCTTCTCAATAGCAAATTGACTAGTCCCACACACAAACAAACAGAAGAGTGAACCCATAATTCCTTAATCGAATCTGAATTCACTCATCTCCAGAGTCCTGATTCCTGATTTACCTGACGAAGTCCTATGACTTCTGGGGCTCCCTGCTTATGTAGATTGACTTAAGCTATTTATCCTCTGGTTGGGGAGGAATAGTGTAAACCATTTACTTTTTAAGTGTCCTTGGTTTCAGGAAGATAGAATTTACTAAATGGCTGCAGACTGCTGAATGTTCTAGGCCAGTGATGGTGAACCTTTTGAAAAACCCTAACTTAAATCTGGTGCCGTGTCACATATAGAAATTTTTTGATATCTGCAACCATAGTAAAACAAAGATTTATATTTTTGATATTTATTTTATATATTTAAATGCCATTTAACAGAGAAAAATCAACCAAAAAAAATGAGTTCGCGTGTCACATCTGACACGCGTGTCATAGGTTCGCCATCACTCTTCTAGGCTGTTCCCAATTTGGAGCCTCATCTCCCCATATAAATTAATTTATATGAGAGACCTTTACTGTATTGTGAAAAGTCAATTTATACAGGCAATTAAAGCATGTACCTTTACTGAAAAAGCAAAGCAAGTAAACATATACATCTGGGTTATGAAGTATAGACGGGCCCCAGCCAATCCGAAGAAGATGCTGGGTGGGGTTCTGAGGCATCATACACCCTCCTGTCCATATGTCTAAAAATTACTTTGCTGAATATTCTGGTACAGGTTATTTCTTAAGGTTCCCTGTTACTTTGTTGTGGCCTCCCAGAAATCATGAGAAGCACCTGGCAACTTTATTTTGCTAAGCCTTGAGACTGCTAGCTTCTTTGCTTAAGGAGTGAACCCACCACCTTTTTTTTTTTTTTTTATCTTTCCTTTCCCCATCCCTTTTTGCGTTCTTTTGTTAGGGAAGTTTTTTAACTATCTGCTCTTGTGTCCTAGGCTGGGGAAGATAATGGCTTGATAGATACAAGATGGCTGTAAATTGCCCACATTGTTTGGCCTTGGTTTTAACTTCTGATCTGGTGGATTCCTCAAGAAGAGGATTTGGGGCTTGATCTTCAAGGCATTGGAGAGCCACTGAAGACTCTGAGCAGGAGAGGCTTATGGATAGATCTCCATTTGAACAGATCACTTTGGAAGTTAGTGAAAGGACTAATTTGGAGGGTAAAGAATGGAAGTGCAGAGACCTTTAGGGAGTTCTTTATGAAATACTCCCTTGGGACACTGAAAATGTTTTAATGTGTTCCTGTATGGAAGGGAGGAGTGTTTGTGCAGAACAGAATATTTCAGTTAAACTTTAGGCTAAGACTTAACATAGTAAAGTTACAAATCCAAAAAACCTAAAATCTTGGTAAATTTAACTTCACCATAATTTTACTAAAAATCTATTAACTTTGAATAAAATTATCACACTTTCATTTGTTCATTGACTAATATTTGATTAATTCAAATTTAAGAAAAAAACTTTCCCTTGGTCATTCCCATTTACAAATTTAAAGTTTTTTGTATATATCAACCCTTAAAAATTTAATATAGTTGATTTTTTAAAATAATCCTATATAATAAAAGGCTAATATGCAAATTGTCCCCTTGACTGGGACTTTGACCAGGAGGTGGGGCCGATTTCAGCTCCACCCCTGATCAGCCCCTCCCACCCCAATAGGGGGCAGGGCCAGCTGGCCAACCTCCTGTGTCTCCTCCCCCTTGCCAGCCTGGCTCGATTGGACCCCACCCGTGCACGAATTCATGCACTGGGCCTCTAGTCTATATATATAAAAGACTAATATGCAAAGTGTCCCCTCAGGAGGTCGGCTGGGAGACTGGGAGTTCGATCACTTGCTATAACATGCGCTGAACACCAGGGGCCGGCGTGGAACAAAAGAAGGCCCCGGCCAGCAGCCAGCAGCGATGCCCTGGCTGGCAGCCAGGGAAGGGAGGCCCTGGCCGGCAGCCGGAAGGCCCCTATCAGCCCTGATCACTGCCAGGCCTAGGGACCCTGCCTGTGCACAAATTTCATGCACCAGGCCTCTAGTTTACATAACTAACTGAGCAAACTTAGACCTGTAACAAGAAAAATCTAAAGTACTTAAATAACTCTTGCAAATTGAATAAATTATGCTCATAATTATAATCAAATTCTCATAAAATTCTAATATAAGAAATATGTCAGATTCTCTTGAACATTTAAAATAATTTAAATAACAAGCATGTGCAGATTATTCATACACATAACATAGTGGCTTGAGTTTCATTTGCTTCATTATATTTGTTTTTAATTTCAAACCTTTTTAGTGAAGTGGTACTGCATTCACTGTAGGGAAGCAGTTTCACCTTCTCAGAATAGCTGAGACTTCTGGTCAGAAGGCTTCTCTTTCGGACATTTGAGACTGAAGGCTGTGCACATCCTCTGTGTTTTCAAAAGTCACTCAGAGTCATGGATCTATTCCATGCATATTTAATAAAATAACTTTAGAAATATGTATGCCTTGGTCTAAATAATAAATTCTGGAAATACAGATTTTAAGAACATATTTATTTTTATGACTAGATTTATCTAACTGTATTATACTAATTAAAACTATGTTTAGTCTTTTAGAAACTTCTATCAATTAATATCTTTAAATATAGAGAGTCTAAAATGTTAACTTTGTAAATAGAAAGATTGTGACTTGACAGAAAATTTTAGAAGGAAGAATTTTGTGTCAGTTTTATTGATAGGAGAAAACGTACATCACAAGACTTGTCAACTAAGTACTTCAGAGTAAGTGAGATGTGCCAAGTTTACTACCAAGACCTCTCTGCTGTTTTAGACCACTTGTGCTCATAGTTGTGTGCTCTTGCTGCTTATTTAAAGTACACTGTGTGCCAGAACTCCAACATTGTATTGAATAGGAACTTAAGTAATTTGTATGAAATACAATAGTTTGAAAAGAAAGTTTATTCTAGTAAGTCCCATTTTTAAATTTTGTGCATATACCGAGGGCAGTGATGGCGAACCTTTTGAGCTCGGTGTGTCAGCATTTTGAAAAACCCTAACATAACTCTGGTGCCATGTCACATATAGAAATTTTTTGATATTTGAAACCATAGTAAAACAAAGACTTATATTTTTGATATTTATTTTATATATTTAAATGCCATTTAAAAAAGAAAAATCAACCAAAAAAATGAGTTCGCGTGTCACCTTTGACACGTGTGTCAGAGGTTCGCCATCACTGACCTAGGGCAAGGCTGGGGAACCTTTAAGGCCCTAGAAATCTTTTGATCTGGCCTTGCCAAGCAACCACAGGTGGGACTAAAAATTCAATAAATCTAGGAGTTTTTTTCATAGCAACATAAGTTTATATTAAGTGAATTAAATTAAGCGAATGATGTTATAAATACCCGAATGGCCCTTGGCGGAAAAAAGGTTCCCCACCCCTGTTCTAAGGAGTTGTCTTTCCCCTGAAGATACATTCTTAACTTATCTTTGTTTTTTTTAATCTATAAGAAGAAAATATGCTATTTCTTACTTTTTTCTTAACAAGTCATGAAATTAAATGATGATGACAAGGCATGGTTGTTCTAGAAGCACCTTGGTGCTCTGCCATGTACACATAAAGCTAATAGTTAAAACCAAAAGACTTTTAAATCCTGCTGTATTCATTCCCTGGGACAGTGAATCCAACAAAATTCAAAAGCAGCAAAATACTTTGGATTGTGTTTTAAAATAATAATTGTTTACCTTCACACCAATTCACATAGGTTTGTGGGTAAACTTTATGGACTCATTATTTGCTTTAAAATTTGAGAATAATTTTTTCATCTGTAGGGTTTTGGACTGACAAGGAGGAACTAAAGAAACTGAGACAAAGTGAAATGGTTTTCAAGCCACAGAAGAAATGGCAGGAATATGAAATGAGTATGGAAAACTGGGTGAAGGCAGTGAAACGCTCCATGAATTGGTATAACAAGACATAGCACCAAACAGAATGGCTGAAACCGCAGATGGCTGCATGTGACATGCACATGAGATGAGCTCAGGAACACCAATACAATGGGGACTGAGAGGAGACTTAAAATGATCTTCACAACTGAAGAAAAAAAACACTGATTTTTTTAAAACGACAATAAACAAAATTTTTAAACCTCCATTTTTTTATTTTTTTTACCCAAACCTTAGAAAGATTCTAAGGCGGCAATACCTCAAAACTTTCTATCTTCTGTTTTGTAGCAAAATTCCAAAGGACATTAGTCATTAGCAATTATATTTTGACAGTTATAAGTTTTCCTTTTTAAAATACTAGGTCTATGGTACATATGAACATAATTAATTACTATCCAAATAAATAGTTCTAGATCAAGAACATTCACATTTTGTTCCAAAATTATATGAAAAGTATTCCTTTAATTTAAAACTAGATGGACTATTCAAAGTCCACATAGCTATAAAAAAATAATAAGAAATGTGGAATTTTGAAACATATTTTATATTTAAAGCCACAATTATTCAATGTTGTATCCAAATACAAGCTTGATTTGTTTATGTCGGATAAGCTTGTTAGTCAGTTTTTTCCTTTATTGAGCTTAAAGCCGCTGCCTTAATTTTTCCTTGTTTAGTCAATATCTGAGCATTATTTATATATTAAAAACACTGAAACTTAGGGTATTGATTCCTAAGGAATAATACTGTATTTTTCTTCTTAAATAGTATTTCTTTCAAACATTTCTGGCTAAAGTATAACATCCCATTTTAAAAAACAAAACAAAATGTAGGTAGTAAGTATAAGTCTTGTCTTCTGTTTTTGTTTTTAATCTTTCTTAGTTGTTGAGATGTCTGCATATATGTCATTTGTTTTTATTAAGTGCCTAATTGACAGAGCTTAATTTGAAGAAAGTGCCCTAATTTACCAGTGACTTAATGATGGTTTTCATTGGGTATTTTACTTGTCCAGTTATCTTTTTAATTTTGGTCTGTGTTTTCCTCTCTAAAACATGCAGGGGTAGCGGTAGAGGTCGGAGATGTACTTAAAAGAGCAAGACAGTTCTCCAGCTTTCTTGATAGAAGAGTAGAGGGGCAAGAGTTGTGAGTAGCTTCAGGCCAGGAGTAAAATTGCCTTAAGGCAGTTGATCACCTTCCTGCTTTCAGATGATTTGCCCCTCCTTACTTTTGGGCTAGGTCAGTGGTCGGCAAACCGCAGCTCGAGAGCCACATGCGGCTCTTTGGCCCCTTAAATGTGGCTCTTCCACAAAATACCACGCGTGGGCACGCATATACAGTGCGATTGAAACTTCCTGCCCCATGCACAGAAGTTGGTTTTGGGCTTGCGCGAGTCTATTTTGAAGAAGTGGCTTTACAAGAAGTGGGGGGTGTCAGTCGGGCGACGAAGTACGGGGGGAGGTACATTGTTTTGAGGTAGTTCGCTGAGGTTGACCCCTTCCAACTCTCCCATCCACACTCGTCTATCTGAAACAAGTATACAGGACGAGTGTGGATGGGAGAGTTGGAAGGGGTCGACCTCAGCGAAAATCCCTCAATCAGATTGAGGAAGTTTTTAGCAAAGGCCAGTTTAGGAGTACCCTAATTAAGTTAATAACAATGTACCTACCTATATAGTTTAAGTTTAAAAAATTTGGCTCTCAAAAGAAATTTCAATTGTTATACTGTTGACATTTGGCTCTGTTGACTAATGAGTTTGCTGACCACTGGGCTAGGTTCCTGTTAGATTGGCGACAGTGATGAGATTCACTTCCCTATTGGTCGGGTTTATCACAAAAAGTCCTATGGCTAGCTGTTTAATAATAATGTAATTGTAGAAGTGACTGTTATAGGAAATTTTGGTGTGCTTTTTTGTATGACCTAAGAAAAACAACCCCCATCCCCCAAAGAAAACCACACAAACAAGATGATGGAGAAAGTTCAAATAGGTTGGTTGAATTGTGCTTTAATGTGTCTGTTCACTACTGAAAACAAGAATTTTTCAATTTTACTTGTATTTTCCTGAATGAAATGATATATTGTCACATTAGAAAAATTTTAATTGCAGTTGACATACAATATGATATTCGTTTCAGATGTACAGCATAGTGATAAAACATTTATATTCCTTACAAAGTGATCACACCCATTAATCTAGTACCCACCTGGCACCATCCGTAATGATTATAACATTACTGACTGTATTCCCTATGCTGTACTTTATATCTCCATGCCTATTCTGTAACTACCAATCTGTACTTCCTAACCCCTTCACTTTTCTCACCCAGTTCCCAAATCTCCCTCCCACCTGGCAACGATCAAAATGTTTTCTGTATCTTCGAGTGTTTTCTGTTTTGTTTGTTAGTTTATTCTGTTCTTTAGATCCCACATATAAGTGAAATCATATGGTATTTGTCATTCTCTATCTAACTTATTTCACTTAGCATAGTACCTTCTAGGTGCATCCATGTTATTGCAAACAGTAAGATTTCATTCTTTTTTATGGCCAAGTGAGATTTCATAGTATTTATGTATCATATCTTCTTTATCTAATCATCTAACGATGGACACTTAGGTTGCTTCCACATCTTGCATTGTAAATAATGCCGCAATGAACATAGGGATGCATATGTCTTTTTGAATAAGTATTTTGGATTTCTTTGAGCAAGTACCCAGAAGTGGGATATACTGTCATATATTTCTCTTTCAGAGGCAGATTTGATAGAATTAGGGGTCAAATTGCATTTCTACCAATTCTATTTCAATGTACTTTAATTGTCTTCTTAAATGATTATTTTGATGGAGTCATTACTGCAAATGTATAGTATCATTAACTCCATTAATTAAGATTTGGAAATATTTTTATGTTGAGGTGTTTTGTTTACTGTCAGATCCCCTTATATAGATATCATACTCTTTTCATTCTTTGTTTTTTTTTATGTCCTTTTAACAAAGCTTGGGGCCAGTTAAAGGCTTTATTATCAAAATCATATAAAAGCTGCTCTGCTGTTTTAGTGTTTCTTACTAGTATAGAGTCTGCTTCTCAATGGATATGATTTCATAGGAAATCTGTCTTTTAGTATTAGGATATATTGAATTATAACATTATAAATACCTAAAAAGTTTTCAGTTCATCTCTTTTTCACATTTTCCTTTCTCAACCTTAAAGCACAAAAAAGATATCTTTTAGATAATGTGGGAAAATAACTTTGACTTATCACTTATTGGAATTGAGCATCTCAGAAATCAGTGGCCATGTTTTTCTTTTGTTATCCTAGAAGTTACTCTCCTATTTTTAATATTTCAGTCTATTTTTGGTAACAGTTTCATAAATCTTTTGTCAGACTTGACTTAAATCAGAAGTGTGACTACATTTGCTTTTGTGGTTGTAGAAACAGGTGATGATCAAAATCAATTGAGCAAAAAAATTGTCCTTTCCATCTTTCAAGTTCATTTTTCATTTGCATGTTAATATTTGAAATTTTAAAAAATTGTGTGCTAATTTTCTCATAATGTTTTGTTTTCTCTAATATTATGGATCTGTCAGATATTTTTAGGAGGTATAGCTGTCTTATCCAGGAGGAGAAAATTCCTATAAAATTTTTCTTAAAGTGGCACTGATTGCTTCTATACTACAGACTTAGTGATTTTAAGTTTTTATTCTCAGCGTTATTGACATTTTGGGACAGGTCAGTCTTTGCTTTAGGGGCTGTTTTGTGCATTATAGGATATTTAGTAGCATCCCTGGCCTCTACCCGTTAGCGACCAGTAGCATCCCAAGTTGTGGTTAAAAATGTCTCCACATATTGTCACATGTGCCCTGGGAGGCACCACAACCCCCAGCTGAGAACCACTGATACAGACTATTAGAAGGAAAGGAGATGGGGGCCATGTGAAATACCTTATCACATCCTTTAATCTCTGCCTCATTTTACTTTAGTAAATGGTCCTTAACAAAAACAGGTGGTAGTGGAGTTTCCACTTTGTAAGGTTTCTACTTTGCTGGTTAATGTGGTTAAAAAGGCGTTGTAATTGTTTTCTGCTAGTTTTACTCCCCCAACCCCACCCCCACCCTCTGGGTGGGTGGGTTCATGATTTCATGAAAGATTAATGTAGTCCATATGATATGCCTTTTGTTTCCTTTCCATCTCTGAGCCAAGGGGGTGGTCTCTGTCTGTGTCTACCCCTCTCCCAAGCCTCTAGCAGACTGGAAGCCCCCAGGAGCATGTCTGCTTCCATGGGACCTAACTCTGTGCCTTCATATTTGTGGGAGGAACTTTTACTCTGTTTACAAGGGCAACTTTTTTTTGCATATATATTTTATACTTGTTGACAGGGAGGAGCTTCTATTTGTTGCAAGTAAAACATTTTTTGTTGGATTAAGAAGGACTACTTTGGTATGAGAGCTGGAATCTTCATACTGTTATTTTTAAATTCTTCATGTTTATGAATTTGCATATGTATTTATGTAGAGATAAATACACCCACAAATACACGTTTACATTAACTTTCTAAGGTATATTTGGAGCCTTTCTAGTCGCAGGTTTTGTATATTTGACTGAAGATGACTAACAGATTGAATCTTAAGAATGTCACTCAGATGTTAGAGAGAAAAACTTCAGAAAGAGCCCCTTCTGCAAGGGACTTATACTAGGGACAAGTCTTTAATTAAAAATAATTTAGCCTAAGACTTTGAAAAGAATCTATAATTCCTGAGGAGGATATAGGTGGAGCCTGGGGCTCCTCAACTTTAAGTGATTCTGGAGTCATCCCAGAGATAGTCTAGAAGGCTTGGATCTGCCCCCAAAAGATTCTGAACCACTTTGGGACATTTAGATCATGTTTCTGAATCAGAATTAAAAGCTCAAAACATACCCAGAACATATCTGGTCCCAGAATCATCCTTTTCCATAGACAAAGCCAAGTAATTTGGTTTGAATCAGTCCAAATGGGTAACCCCAAAGAAGCAAATATGTGATCCAAAAGTTTTGGAGCCTTATAGCAATAAATATTTTGGCACCAGCATTTATTATAAGTAACTGACTATAGTATATTATAAGTAACTGATCATATTCCCATGGATCCTTGCACTTGGAGGAATGCAAGAATGATCCTGGGAGTGGGAATGATAGAGGCAGAAACTAGAATAGTATTTCTGAAATTCTCCGTTATTTCACTTCTGCTATCTTTACCCCTTTTACCATAAACTTGGTTGATTAATTAAAATGTCTATGTCTGTACAGATATTTATTATTTACAAAATAAATTATATAGATTCCAATTTAAATGAGCTGTGTCATTGTAAGAAACTGCCAAACTGTTTTCCAGAGCAGCTATACCATTTCATATTCCCACCAGCAATGTATGAATGACCTAGTTTCTCTACATCCTCACCAGCATTTGACATATAAATTAATCCTAACCATAAACCCAAACCTAAAGTTGATAAATCAAATCCTAAACCTAACACTAACCCAAAACTTAAACCTATCTGTAACCTTAACTTTAACATAGCCTTAACCCTAATCCTTACCCTAACTAACCCTAAACTTAAAACATAGCTCTAAACCTAAACCAAAATTTAAAGCTAAACCTAACCCAAATCCTAATTCGAAAGCTCATTTTGGAGCCAACCCTAACCATAAAAATCTAAATCCTAACAAAAACTTATAACCCTAAATCCTAACCATAACTTTAAACTTAAACTAACCCTAAACCAAAACCTAACCCTAACCCTAAATTTTAACCTAACCCTAAATCTAACCTTCACCCTGTAAATAAACCTAATTGTAACTCTTACCCTTACATAGCCCTAAACCTAAATGTATTTTATTCCTAACACTAACTCTAATCCTAATTCTAACCCGAACACTAACCATACACCTAAAACTATACCCAAACCTAACCCAAAACTAAACTCAAATCCTAAATCTAACTTTAACATGAACCTAATCCTAACTGAAACCCTAAGCCTAATCTTAACCTAAATTTAATCCTAATTGTAACACTAACACTCTCCATATTTCTAATACCAATACTCTAATTTTAATAAAAACCTATGCCTAAAAATAACCTTAATTCTAAATCTAAACCAAACACTAATCCTAACTCTATATTTAAACCTAAATCTAACCTAAAACTAAGCCTAACTTACCCCTACCCCAACCCCTAATTTAACCCTAATCTGAACTCAAGGCTTACTCCAAATGCTAACTATAAAACAAACCCAAAACTTAATCTCAATAACCCTAACACTAATTCAAACACTAACTTTAACCCTACTCTTAAACCTAAACTAACCATAATCATAAATATAACGCTTCCCTAACCTAACCTAAGCCCTATCTTTTACCCTAAACCCAACAATAACTTTATGTCTCATCCTACAACTAATACCATACTCTAACCCTAAACCTAAAACCAAAAACTAACATTAATTGTAACTCTAACCTTAACCCTAAAATTAATCCTGAACCTAACCCTAACGTTGAACCTAAAACTAAACATAACCCTAACCCTAAACATAACTTGAAACAGAACATTAACCCTAAAACAAACATGAATGCCAAAACCTAAAAATAAATCTTAACACTAATCTTAATCCTATACATAAACCTAAACCTGCTTTAAACCCTAATACTTAACCTAAGTTTAAGCCTAAACCTAATCTTAACCCCGACCTAAGCCCTAAAACTACCTTCAAACTAAACCAAAACCAAAATTTTTATTTTTAAAAAATTTTATTAAATTTTTGGGGGTGGCAACCTATCTAATAAAAGACTAATATGTAAATTGACCATCGCTCCAACACAAGATGGTCACTCCCATGTGGACACAAGATGGCCTGCAGGGGAGGGCAGTTGTGGGGAGGGGGGAGGGAACCAGGCCTGCAGGGGAGGACAGTAGGGGCGACCAGCCTGGCAGGGGAGGGCAGTTAGGGGTGACTGGGCCAGCAGAGGAGGGCAGTTGGGGATGATCAGGCCAGCAGGGGAGCAGTTAGACATCAATCAGGCTGGCAGGGGAGTGGTTAGGGGGTGATCAGGCTGGCAGGCAGGTGAGTGGGTGGGAGCCAGCAGTCCTGGATTGGGAGAGGGATG
>NW_006293437.1:145565-151390 GCF_000327345.1 Myotis davidii | reverse complement strand
GCAGGGGAGCAGTTGGGTGTCGATCAGGCTGGCAGGGGAGTGGTTAGGGGTTGATCAGGCTGGCAGGAGTGGTTAGGGTCAACCAGGCAGGAAAGCAGGCAGGCAAGCGGTTGGGAGCCAGCAGTCCTGGATTGTGAGAGGGATGTCCCAGATTGGAGAGGGTGCAGTCTGGGCTGAGGGACACACACTCCCCACCCCATGCATGAATTTCGTGCACCAGGCCTCTAGTTGATTAATAAGATGTTTCAAGTGTACAATTCTATAATACACATCTGTATATTGCTTTGTGTGTTCACCTCCCAGAGTCTGGTCTCATTCCATCACCATATATTTGACCTCCTTTACACTCTTCTAGCTCCCCCATAACCCTTTACCCTCTGGTAACCACGATGCTGTTGTCTGTGTCTATGAGTTTGTTTTGTTTGTTCATTTTAGCTTTTTGTTTTATACCCCATATATGAGTGGAATCATAGGGTTCTTGTCTTTTTCCATCTTATTTTGCTTAGCGTAATATTCATTCGTGTTGTTACAAATGGCAGTATTTCATCTTTTCTTATGGCTGAGTAGTATTCCATTGTATATATAGACCACATCTTGATCCAATTATCTGTTGAAGGACATTTTTGTTGTTTCCTTGTCTTGCCCACCATAAATAATGCTGCAATAAATATAGAGGTGCATATATTTTTATGAATAAATGTTTTCAAAAATTTGGGATAGATACCCAGAAGAAGGAATATTGGGTCATATGGTAACTCTATTTTTAATTTTTTGAGGCCCCTCCATACTGTTTTTCATAGTGGCTGTACCAGTCTACATTCCCACCAGTAGTGAATGAGGGTTCCTTTTTCTCTACATCCACTCTAACACTTGTTATTTCTAGTCTTATTTATAGTCGCCATTCTAACAGGTATCTCATTGCAGTTTTGATATGCATTTTCTTTGTAGTTAGTGAAGTTGAACATCTTTTCATATATTGTTCGCTGTTTGTATGTCTTCCTCTGTCTAATTTAAATTGGATTGCTTGGGGTTTTTTTTTAATTGTGTGAGTTCTTTATATATTTTTTTATATTAGCCCCATATCAGAGGTGTTGTTTGCAATAATCTTCTCCCATTCAGTTGGTTGCCTTTAAAAATTATATATATATAATTGATTTTTTAACAGAGAGGAAGGGAGAGGGATAGTGAGTTAGAAACATCGATGAGAGAGAAACATTGATCAGCTGCCTCCTGCACACCACCCACTGGGGATGTGCCCACAACAGAGGTACATGCCCTTGACTGGAATCGAACCTGGGACCCTTCAGTCCACTGGCCGACACTCTATCCACTGAGCCAAACCAGTTAAGCATCTTTTTTATTTTGTTGGCATTTTCTTTTGCTGTGCAGAAACTTTTTAGTTTGATATATACCCACTCATTTATTTTTGCTTTTACTTATCTTGCCTTTGGGGACCAAATCCCAAATTTAAACCTAATCCTAACCCTAAACTAACCCTAACCTCAATTGTAATCAGAACTTAAATTTAAATCCAGTCCTAACCCTAACTAACTCTAAACCAAATGATAAACCAAAATACAAATATAGCTCTCACCCTTATCCTAAACCTAAACCTAATTAGAACCTAAACCCTAACCCTAACCTAAGACTAACTGTAAACTTAACCATAATGCTAAACTTAACCCTAAACTTAAACCAAAATCTAATCATTACCATAACACTAAACTTAACTTGAACCTTAATTGCCACCCTAACTCTAATTGTATTTTTAACACTAAATTTAACACCAACCCTAACTCTAA
This sequence comes from Myotis davidii, assembly GCF_000327345.1. Classification (NCBI taxonomy): domain Eukaryota; kingdom Metazoa; phylum Chordata; class Mammalia; order Chiroptera; family Vespertilionidae; genus Myotis; species Myotis davidii. The sequence continues at coordinate 149,588 of NW_006293437.1, read as the reverse complement.
ACCCTAACAATACCCTAAACAATTACTTTGCTTTTAAACCAAATTATAACCCTAACTTTATCTCTTAACCATAATCTAAGTTAATCCTAACCTTACCCCTAAACCTTGCCTTTACCCTAAACTTGAACCTAATAGAAAACCTAACCATACTTCTTATTAAACCCAAACTTAACTGTGACTTCGACCTAACTCTATTTAAACCTTAATCCTAAACCTATCACTTAACCTAACACTAAACCACAACCATAAAACTAACTCCTTAACCTTAAACCTAATTGTAACCATAACCATAATACATTCATGCTAAATTCTAATCCTAAATTCTAACCCTAACTCTAAACTTAAGTCAACTTATAACCCTAACTCTCACCCTAATCTAATCCTAACCATAACCCTGACCTAGCTATAAAAAACCCTAAAACTAAACTAAGTCCTAACCTTAACCCTAATCTTAAATTTGCCTCTAACACTAATCCTTACTGTAACCATAAACCTATCCTACCCTAAAACCTGACTGTAACCCTAACTCTAAGCCCAGTACTCACACTAACTCTAATACCCTAATCTCTAACCTTAGCACTAAATGCTAAACCTAATTTTAAATCAATCCCTGTTACTACCACTAACCTAACCCTAATACTAAACATAACACTAAATTTAAATTCTAATTGTAACTTTGACCCTAAAACACTAACCCTTATTTTAAAATTAACACTAAACCATAATCCTAAATCCTAACCCTGTACAAACCTAACCTAACACTAAAACTTATACTAAATCTGAACCTACCACTACCACTAAACCAAACATTAAATCTAATCCTAACCAAAACCCTAAGTAAACTTAAACACAACTAAAACAGCCTAAACCTGGGGTGATGTCAGCATCATGGTGGAGTGAGAAGACCCTTTGGTGTCTCCCCTTAAAGTTACAAGTTGGACAATGATATTTCAACAAAGGATTCACTGATCAGCACACGAATATGTCTGAGAGATCCACACATCTAGCCCTCTGAAGGTGATCATATTGGAACCAGCATGAGAAGTGGAAGGGGGTTAAGGTAGAGACAGGGCACAGACACAGCCTAGGTCCCACTATAGCCCAGCTGCCATGGGAAGGGGAAAGAATCACTGCAGCCCTTAGGGCACACTGGCGGGCCAGAGGGGCAGAGCAGCTTTCCAGCCTGAGGAGCCAGCAGCAGTTGCAGCCAAATTGGGGTGGAGACATGGCACAGCATCTTGGCAGCAGCAAACTAGAACCATTACTAGCAAGAAGACAAAGCCCTAGTCTCGTGGACCTCCCACCTTCCACAGTGCACTCCTATCACACCCATTGTGGGGGACCCTGGTAGAGGCAGTGGGAACCGCTCAAGATCTCAGTGTGGCTGGCAGCCCCTAGTTACAGAGGAAGCACAGGAGACTCCCAGGTCTGGACCCCCATTGCTGGCCACTTTACACTACAGGTGTGGACACTGAGATGAGCGATCCGTGCACATAGGGAAGCCCACCTCTTCAGGGCTTATAGGGTATTTCCCACTATGGAGTTGACACTGCCACACTGATACCTGGAGGTGCAGGTGGTGCAGATAAAACAAAAATGTGCACTATAGCACCATCTACTGGAAAAGAAAAGGAAAACCTTCACTTACCAACCTGCTGAAAATAACTGTTAAGAGCAAAATGGTATCTAAAATGATATAGGTTTCAGGTGTACAATTCTAGAATATATCATCTGTATGTAGTATTGTGTGCTCACCACCCCAAGTCAAGTCTCCTTCCATAACAGTTTATCCCCCTATACGCTCTTCTACCTCCCCCCAAAATAAATTCAATAAATAAATAAATAAATAAATAAATAAAATTAATGAATAAAAGGAGAACTTTACCAAAGATATCGAAACTATAAAAAAAACCACAAGACACAAATTCTGGAATTTAAGAATTCACTAAATGAGATGAAGAATGCATTAGAGAGAATGAACAGAGCTGGCCAAGCAAAAGAGAGAATTGGTGAACTCAAAGATAGAAATTGAGAAATGACTCAGTTGGATGAAGATAGAAAACTGAGAGTTAAAAAAAGAATGAACCCTACAAGAACTGTCTGACTCCATTAGAAAGAGCAACATACTAGTAAAAATAAAGGTCTACCAGGAGAGGAGAGGGAAAAGGGAACAGAGATTAAACAAATGATCAATGAGAACCTCCCAAATCTATGAAAGAGCTGAACCCTCAAATTCAAGAAGCTAACCTAGTAATCTCAATGCAGGAAGACCTACTTCAGAACACATTATATTAAAATTGAAAAGTTATTGACAATTCTCATGGCAGCCTGGGGAAAAACTAACCTACAAAGGAAACATCTTTAGATTATAATCAAGTTTTCAGCAGAACCCTTATCAGCCAGGAGAGAGTGGAATGGAATATTCTAAATATCGAAAGAGAGAAACCACAAGAACAGTAGATCCAGCCAAGTTTTCCTTTCAATATAAGAAATAAATAAAGGCTTTTCCAGACAAATGAAAGCTGAGGGAAAATGCTACCACAAGATCTGAATTACAGGAAATGTTGAAAGGAGCTGTTATACATGAACAAAAAGATAGAAGTATACAAAACTTTGAGTAAGATGAGAAAAAGCACAAGTAAGAAATTGCAACCCTATTTCAGAATAGTGAATTAAACAATAACATAATGGTTAAAAGGGGGAAAGCATTTTTAAAAAGATTAACTTCTATAATTTAGAAACAAAAGCACATAAAAAGGGATAATTTGTGACGACAAAAGCATAAAAGGGAGGAGAAGGACTTGATCTTGCACGTGTGAATTAAGATGAGGTGCACTGAGAAGAGCCCAGCCAGTCTGGCTCAGTTGGTTGGAGCATGGTCCCATTCAGTGAAAAGTTACAGGCTCAATTCCCGGTCAGGGTACATACCTAAGTTGTGGGTTTGGTCCCTGGTTGGGTGTGTTCAAAAGGCATGATTGCTGTTCCTCTCTCACATCAATGTTTCTCTCTCTCTGTCTCTTTAAAATCAATAAACATATCCTTGGGTGAGGATTAAAAAAAATAAAATGCACTCAGAAAAAAGGAATATTGTGTCTATGAGACAGAGACATTTTACACAAATCTAATGGTAACCGCAAAACAAAAATCCAAAGTTGAGAAAAAAAATAGAAAAACAATATTATACCAATAAATTTAATAAAAAAAGAGGAATTTGAGAAAAACATCATGGAAAACCACCAACTTAAGATAACACACAGAAAAAGAAGGGAAAAGAGGAAACCAAGATGGCGACATAGGTAAACACCAGAGTTTGCTGCCTCGAACAGCCACTTCAGAAATACAACTAAAAGATGAAACGGACATCACCCAGAACCACAGGAAGGCTGGCTGAGTGGAAGTTCTACAACTAGGAGGAAAGAGAAAAATATACCGAGACTCAGAGGAGGCTCAGTGCTGAAGTAAAATACTAAGGTGCAGAGTGCATGTGGAGCGGGCTGGCGGCTGAGGGCGCAGTTGTTGTTTTCCATCAGGAGGGAATCTCAGGCTCTGAGCTCCAGTTCTGAGACTCAGTGAGCACCAAAGCGCCATCAAAGCAAGTCTAGCCCCAGAGGAGTGTCTCCAGCACAGAAGTTCTCCCACTGCAGACACAGCTGATTCTCACAGCCAATTGGCCTGGAGGTCAATTCCTCACAGTGATAACTACAACAATCAAGGCTTAACTACAACAAGACTGCACAAAGCCCACAAGGGGGTGCACCGAGAGTGTCTAGCTCAGGTGACTGGGGAAGCTGAGATATTGGGCCCTAAAGGATACCTACTATACAAGTCTGGGAGATATAACAAATATACTAATACATAGAAACAAACACAGGAGCAGTCAAATGAGGAGACAAAGAAATATGTCACAAATGAAACACATGGAAGCAAGAAAACTACTAGATACATAGTTCAAAACAATGGTTATAAGGTTGCTCAAGGATCTTAATGAGAGCTTCAAGGGACTCAGTGAGACTTACAAAAATC
>NW_006293437.1:143764-145242 GCF_000327345.1 Myotis davidii | reverse complement strand
AAGAACTTCACTGATAAGAAAAGCTAAAGGAGTTCATCACCACCAAACCAGTATTATATGAAATGCTGAAAGGTATCCTTTAAGAAGAGGAAGAAGAAGAAAAAGGTAAAGATACAAATTATGAACAACAAATACACTTCTATCAACAAGTGTATCTAAAAATCAAGTGAATAAATAATCTGATGAACAGTATGAACTGGTAATTGTAATAGAATCAGGGACATAGAAAGGGAATGTACTGACTATTCTTGGGGGGCAGAAAGGTGTGTGGGGGTGAGGGAAGAGACTGGACAATAATCGTGCACCTATGGATGAGGACAGTGGGTGGGGAGTGAGGGCGGAGGGTGGGGTGGGAACTGGGTGGAGGGGAGTTATGGTGGGAAAAAAGAGTAACTAATGTAATAATCTGAACAATAAAGATTTAATTGAAAAAAAAAAAGAAGGAACAAACCAGACTGCTCCTCCTTCCAAAAAAAAAAAAAAAGAAAAGAAAATGAAGGGAAAAGAAATAATGGATATACAGAGCAACCAGAAAACAAAAGACAAAATGGCTTTAGTAAGTCCTCCTATAACAATACTCATCCTAAATGTAAATGGACTGAACTTACAAACCAAAGGCAGAGAATAGTGAGATGGATTTAAAAACAAGACCTAACTACAAATTGCCTTCAGGAGACTCATCTCAGCTCCAAGGAGAAACGTAAGCTCACCGTGAAGGGGTAGAAGATACTTTCAGCAAATGGCATCCAGAGAAAAGTGGGTATAGCAGTATTTATGTCACAGAAAGTAGATTTCAGGGCAAAAAATGGTAATATTTTAGAGAAATGATAAAGCAAATAAAAAAAGACATAACATTGTCACTATCTTATTTACCAAACCTGGGAGCACCAAACTATATAAAGGAATTATTAACATACCTAAAGAGAGAAAATCACAAATGTATAATTATAGCAGGGGACTTGAATACTTTGCAGACAGCAATGAACAGATCACCCAAGCAGAAAGGCAATACGGAAATACCAGTTTTAAATAACACATTACACTAAAAGGACATAACTGATATTTTTAAAACTTTCCATCCCCAAACGACAGGATATACATTCTCAACTGCACAAAATTATTTGCAAAGGTAGATCACATATTGGTACAAAAAAACCTAGTATCAATAATTTTAAGAAAATTGAAATCATACTAAGCAAATTTTCTGACCATAATGATAGGAAACTGAAAGTTAACTACTAGAAGGAAGCTTAGAAAACCACAAATATATGGAGATGTAAACAACATGTTACTGCACAGCTAGTGGGGCCAAATAGAAATAAAAGGAGATTTCAAAAGATGCATAAAGACAAATGACAACATGACATCAAAATTTTGGGGATGCAGCAAAACCAGTACTAAGATGGAGATTTATAGCATTACAGACCTACTTTAAGAAGTAAGAAAAATATCAAACAATCTGACATTATCTTAAAGAA
>NW_006293437.1:139494-143728 GCF_000327345.1 Myotis davidii | reverse complement strand
AAAGAAGAATAAAGCCCAAAGTTAGTAGAGGGAAAGAAATAATTAAGATCAGAGCAGAATAAATAGAGAACAAAAAGACAGTAGAAAAAACTTAATGAAACGAAGAGATGGTTCTTTGAAAAGATAAATAAAAATGACAAATACCAGGCTAGACTCACTAAGGATAGATGAGAAGAGACTCAAATAAATAAAATCAGAAAGAGGAGAAGTTATAATGGATACCACAGAAATATTAAGAATTATACAAGAGTACTATGGAAGGCTATAAATTCTAAATCTAGAAGAAATGGTTAAATTCTTTAAAATATATATTCTTCCTAGACTAAACTATGAAGAATTGGATAACCTAAATAAACCAATCGCTAGTAAAAAAAAAAAAAAAAAAAAATTGAAAGAGCACTTTTTAAAAGATCCCCATAAACAAAAGCCCAGCATCAGATGGCTTCATTGGTGAGTTCTACTAAACATTCAAAGATGATTTAATACTTGTCCTACTCAACCTCTTCCAAAATATTGAAGAAGAGACAATATGTCCTAACTCATTTAATGAGACCAACATAACCCTGATACCAAAACCAGGCAAGGAAAACAAACAAAAAAAAAAGAAAATTACAGGACAATATCTCTGATAAACATAGATGCAAAAATCCCAAACAAAATACTAGCAAATCAAATACAACAATACATTAAAAGGATATCATACATCACCCTCAAGTGGAGTTTATTGCAGGGGTGCAAGGATGTTTCAACATATACAAATTGATCAATGTGATACAGAGTATTAACAAAATAAAAGGTAGAAATCAAGTGATTAGAAAAAGCATTTGACAAGATACAACATCTATTATGATTAAAACAGTCTATAAAATGGGTATAGAACAGTGATGGCGAACCTATGACACACGAACTCATTTTTTTGGTTGATTTTTCTTTGTTAAATGGCATTTAAATATATAAAATAAATATCAAGAATATAAGTCTTTGTTTTACAATGGTTGCAAATATCAAAAAATTTCTATATATGACATGGCATCAGAATTAAGTTAGGGTTTTTCAAAATGCTGGCACCCCGAGCTAAAAAGGTTTGCCATCACTGGTATAGAAGAAAAGTACCCCAACATAATAAAGGCCATACATGACAAACCCTCAGCTAATATACTCAATGGTGAAAAACTGAAAACTTTCACTTCATTTACAATTGCAAAAAAAGGTAAAATACCTAGGAGTAAACTTAATGAAAGAAGTGAAGGACCTGTACACTGAAAACTACATGACATTGTTGAAAGAAATTTAAGAAGATGCAAAGAAATAGCAAGATATTACTTGTTCATAGATTGGAAGAATTAACATTGTTAAAAATGGCCATATTACCCAAAGCAATATATGCATTTAATGCAATCTCTGGTAAAATCCCAATGACATTTTTCACAGAAATAGAACCCCAAACACTCAAATTTGTATGGAACTACAAAAGATTCTGAATAGCCAAAACAATCCTGAGGAAAAAAGAACAAAGTTGGAGGTATCACACTCCCTGACTTCAAAACAAAGCTACAATAATCAAAACAGTATCATATTAACAGAAGAACACAGAACAATGGAACAGAATTGAGAGCCATGAGATAAACCAACACATATATGGAAAACTAATATTCAACAAACCAAAAACAAACAATTGAGAAAGGAAAGCCTCTGCAGTAAATGATGTTGGGAAAACTGGAAAGCCACATGTAAAACAATGAAACTAGACTGCTTCCTGACACCATGCACAAAAATGAACTAAAAAAAATGGATGAAAGTTTTAAATTAAGACCTAGAACAATAAAATACATAGATGAAAACATAGGTAATAAACTGATGGACCATGGTTTCAGAGGGATTTTTATGAACTTGACCCCAAAGCAAAGGAAGTAAAAGCAAAAGTAAACTAAAAAGCTTCTGCACAGCAAAAGAAATCCTACCTAATAAAGAGGGAATATGCTAATTGACCCTCATGCCATCTCAAAGATGGTGGCGCCCACAACCAATAAGAAGGGAATATGCAGAGATTAAGAATGGTGGCAGAGTAGGAGGATGCTGCATGGTCATGCTCCCAGGAACAAGCTGGAATTACAACTGAAATACGAGAAGGCTTCCTGAATAATCAACGGGAAAGTCACAGGAGAGAACCCTGATACCCAAGAACTGAAGGTGGAGCTGGCATAGAGACTGGTAGGAGGGGCAGAGACGTGACCCCCAGAGGGGAACTGAAGTCCCATAGAGACATCTCAGCCAATGGTGGAGGCGGGGGAGGTGCCACTGAGAATTTTGGGATCTAATCCTGGAGCTAGGCTCCCCAGCGGAGAGCACCAAACTGAGGAAGGTATCCACATAACATCAAGTTGTGCCTGGAGCTGGAGTCCCCAGCAGAGAGCACCAAAGCTGAGGAAGGTATCCACGTAGCATCAAGTTGTGAAAAGCAGTGGGGTGCTATCTGCCAGGGAGTGGCAGCTGAAAGTTCAGGCACCCTCTTAAAGGGCCAAGGCACAAATATTCCCTGTGGAGCCACCCACCTTGTGCTCTGGCAGAGGGAGGGTGAAGTGGACTGGAGCTGTGAGAGCAGAAGCCAGCACTTGGGACTCAGGGGACAGAGCTCAGAAGGCAGACACCCCAAGTCTCCTTGGCTCAGTCATTCCCTCAAACAGCCACATAGCCATCTGCCTTGCCTGGGAGGATAGACATCTGCCTTGCCTGGGGGGGATAGACATCTGCCTTGCCTGGGGGGAAGACAGTTGACACACCCTATTGGAAAACACCTTGCCCTGAGGCTGCTTAAAAGATTAAAAGTAACAATTCTAAGGAGTAACAGGTGCTTGTGTAGCCCGTCCCCATCCAAGGAACAGCAGCCTCCTGATCACCACACCTTCTGTCTGAGGAACAGCAGCTGTGTGTGAAGCCTCCCTTCACAAGCCAGAGGAGCCACCACAACTGTGAACAGCACCCATCAGAGGAGCTGCTACCAACTGAGGAGCAGTTGCTACCACAACCACCTGAGGAGCAACTGCAGCCCGAGGAGCCACTGCCACCCAAGGAGCAGCTACTGAATGACTCAACATCTAGGTATGGTGGTACGATCAAACATGGATGAAAAAATAAATAACTTATGTAAGAACCTAGAAGAAATGAAGAGTGATATAGCTGCAATAAAAAACACCATTGAAAGTTTCAACAGTAGACTAGGAGGAGCAGAGGACCGAATTAGCGAATTAGAACACAGGAAAACAAAACACACCCAAACTGAACAGCAATTGGAGAAAAAAATTAAAAGAAAGGAGGAGCGCCTAAGGGAGCTATAGGACAACATGAAATGAAGCAACATTAGAATAATAGGGGTGCCAGAACAACAGAAAGAGGAACAATGGTTAGAAAACCTATTTGAAGAAATAATGTCAGAAAACTTCCCAGAGGTGGGGTAGAAAAAAATCACACAAGCCCAGAGAGTCCAAAACGAGGTGAACCCGAAAAGACCCACAGCAAGACACATCATAATTATGATGGCAAATGTTCAGGACAAAGAGAGAATCTTAAAGGCTGCAAGAGAGAGATGGAAAGTTACATTCAAGGGATCTCCCATTAGATTATCAACTGATTTCTCAACAGAAACATATCAGGCCAGAAAAGAATGGATGGAAATTTACAAAGTGATGCAAAGGACTGAATCCAAGAATACTCTATCCAGCAAGGCTATCATTCAAAATTGAAGGGGAAATAAGAAGCTTCACAGACAAAAAAAAAAAAAAAAGGCTAAGGGAGCTTATCACAACTAAGCCAGCAAAGCAAGAGATGCTAAAGGGACTGGTGTAAAAAGAAGAAATAAAAAGCTAAGAAAGAAAACAGCCACACAAAAAACGAAATGGCTACAAACAAGTACCTTTCAATAATAACTTTAAACGTAAATGGACTAAATGCTCCAGCCAAAAGACATTGAGTGGCTGAATGGATAAAAAAATGTAAACATTTGCTGTTGCTATCTACAAGAGACCCACCTCAGAAGAAGAGACTAACACAGACTGAAAGTGAAGGGATGGAAAAATATCTTTCAGGCAAATGGAAATGAAAAGAAAGCTGGGGTAGCAATACTTATATCGGACAAAATAGACCTGAAAGTGAAGACCATAACAAGAGATAGGGAAGGCCACTTCATAATACTAAAGGGATCAATACAACAAGAAGATATAACCCTGGTAAACATTTA
>NW_006293437.1:130740-136640 GCF_000327345.1 Myotis davidii | reverse complement strand
GGTCAGCAGATGAGAGTGATGGAAGAAGGAGTAGAGAAGAGGTGTTGAAATTTTGAGAGAACTTGAGAAAAGGGAAGAATAGCATCCTAGAGAATAGAGGACTTGATTCTCATTGAATACACATTAAAAACTTATGAACAAAAATAGATACAGAGGCAGAGCTGCCTCAAACAGACTGTCAAACTACAGCGGGAAAGCTGGGGAGGGTTGAGTGGCAGGTGGGGGGGGGGGGAAGAAATCAAATGAACACTGTATGTAGCTGGGGAGGGTTGAGTGGCAGGTGGGGGGTGGGGTAAGAAATCAACTGAAGGCCTTGTATGCATGCATATAAGCATAACCAATGCACATAAGACACTGGGCGGTAGGGGAGGCCAGGGGATTGTTAAGGGCACGAAAAAAAGGAGACATATATAATACTCTTTGTAATACTTTAAGCAATAAAACAATTTAAAAAAAAACAAGAAAGGAATATGCTAATTGAATGCCCTGCCCTCAAAGATGGCAGCGCCCACAGCCAATAAGGAGGGAATATGGTAATTGGCTGCCCCGCCCTCAAATATGGCGGCGCCCACAGCCACAAGATAACCGGCAGGGGGAGGCAGTTGGTGGGGACTGGGCCAGCAGGGGAGCAGTTAGGTGTCAATCAGGCTGGCAGGGGAGTGATTAGGGGGTGATCAGGCTGGCGGGCAGGCGAGTGGTTGGGAGCCAGCAGTCCCGGATTGTGAGAGGGATGTCTGATTGCCGGTTTAGGCCTGATTCCTGTGATCCGGCCTAAACCAGCAGTCGGACATCCCCAAGGGGTTCCCGATTGGAGAGGGTGCAGGCTGGGCTAAGGGATCCCCCCAACCCCCATTGCACAAATTTTGTGCACCAGGCTTCTAGTTATCAATAAAACAAAAAGGCCACCAACTGAATGAGAAAATATATTTTAAAACAATACCTCTGATAAGGGGCTAATCAAAATGTATAAAGTACTTGTATTTTTATCTGAAGAATTTCCATTTGTTCCATTTTATAAATTCTCTCTATTGATGTTCTCTATTTGGTGAGACATTGTTCTCATGCTTTTCTCTAGTTGTGTACATGGTTTCCTATAGCTGTTTTAGCATATTTGAAATGACTGATTTAAAGTCTTTATCTATTAACTCCAACATCTGGGCTTCCTGAAGAATATTCTATTGATTTTTTAAAATTTTCTGTGTAAAGGCCATACATCCTTATTTCTTTGCATGCCATGCAATTTTTGTTGGTACTGTAATTTTGAATGTTATAATGTGGAAATTTGTAAAGTCAGGTACTTCCCCTTCCCTAGTGTTTTTGCTCTTCCTTCCTTCTTTCCTCCCCCCTTCCCTCTCTCCCTTCCTTCCTTCCTTTCTTCTTTCCTCCATCCCTCTCTCCCTTCCTCCCTCCCTCCCTTCCTTCCTTCATTTATTTACTTTGCTTTTATTTATTTACTTGGTTTAGTAACTTTTCTGAATTAATTTGCAAGTTTAATTTCTGTTTTTTTTCCATTTTGTTGCCTTCTTGTTATTAAGCAGTAAAGCTTATCCTATATAATAAAGAGCTCATATGCTATTTTGACTGAGCAGCTGAATGACCTTCTGGACGACTTTCTGGATGAAGCCAGGGCTGCGAAGGCCAAGACCCTTGCATGAATTTCGTGCATCGGGCCTCTAGTTTATATATAGTCTGGGTGTAAGTTATTTGTCCATACTGCAAATATACATTAATATTACTATATTAAATACAAATTATAAATGTTAATGATTTATGTGTGTGTGAACACATAAGTAAGATTGAACACATACACATAGGTCTCAAAATTTTTTTCTATATTTTCTTCTAGACATCATATAATTTTAGATTTTTATATTTAGGTCTATGATCCATTTTGCATTAATTTTTTTGTATGGCATAAAGCATGAGATAACGTTATTTAGTTTTTCATACTAATATGAAATGAAGGAGCACCATATGTTGAAGTATTTTACTTTATTTATTGGAACTTTTTGCACTTTTGTCAAATACCACATTTATATGTATGTACATTTTGGTTTCATCAGTGCATATGCATTTTTGCTAACTATCTTTATTATTGTAGCAGTGGAACAAGCCTGAAAATTAGATAGGATAAATTAACCAGGTTGAAGCTTCGTTTTAAAAATCAATAATTTTGGTAACTCTATGCCCTTTGCATTTTTATGTAAAAGTTTACAATCAATTTGTCAAATTCCACAAAAGCCTTGTTGGATCTTTGATTAGGAAGAAGCAAAAGTGACCCTATTTGAAGATGAGAACTGTTCATGTAGAAAATTCCAGGGAATCGTCAAATCAAATTATGCTGTCAATTCTGTTCTATTGGTCTGTCTTTTTCTGCCAATACCATACTGTTTTGATTGTTGTAGCTTTGTAGTACAGTTAAAAGTCAGGGAGTGTGATACCGCCAGCTTTTTCAGAGAATTGCTGTTTGAATTCGATTGTTTTCCAATCCATGACATAGTGTATGTATGTGTGTGTGTGTGTGTGTGTGTGTGTGTGTATTTAATTAGCTTTTTTAATGTCTCTCAAAAATGATTTGCCATTTTTATACATGTAGATGTATTAGATGTCTTTTATTATATTTATTCCTAGTTATATTTTTGGTGCTACTACTGTAAATAAAATATTTAAACTTTTCTTTTCCAAATGTGTAGCCCAATTACAAGAATACCGTGGATATAACCTAGTATCCTTTATACTTGCCTCATTTCTTTTTTCAAGTAGTTGATTTGAAGATTTCCTGGAATTTTCTACATGAACATCTGCAAATAGGGTCACTTTTGCTTCTTCCTTTTCAATTTTAATGCCTCATTTCTTTGTATTGTTTTATGGCAAAGATTAGGGCCTTCAGACAATACTGAAAAAAGTAGTAAAAACAGGAATCCTTGCCTTTTTTCTCATTTTTAGGAAGAACAATTTTGCCTTTCAACATTGATTTTGAAGTTGGCTTAATTTTGTGTAGATGCCTGCATTAGTTTCTATTGTTACCATAACAAAATGCCAAACACATTAGCTTAAAAACCACCCCAAATTATCATCTTATAGTTTTGAGGATCAAATTCCAAAATAAGTCTTACTGGACTAAATCAAGGTGAAAGATGGGCTGCATTCCTTCCGGAGGCTTTACTGGGAAATCAGTTTCTTTGCCTTTTCCAGCTACTAGAGACTCTTTACGTTCATTGGTTTGTTGCCTCATTCCTACAGTTTTAAAATCAGAAACATCAGGCCGAGTCCTTTTCACTCTGACATCTCTCTGGTTGTCCTTCTCAACCCTGTTTTCACAAATATAGACCCTTACAATTAAATTGGGCTCACCCATGTGATACAGTATAATCTTTCTGTCATACCAGCTGATTATCAACCTTAATTCCATCTATAATCTTAATTTTCCTTTTCCCTATAACCTAATATATTCACAGGTTCCAAGGATTTTGATCCAGAGATATTTGGGGGTCATAATTCTGCCTACCATAATTCTCTAGATTGGTTTGAGGAAATTCTGTACTATTTTTCATTTCCTAAGAAGTGACTTCAAAGAAAAGTCATGTATGGGTTTGACTTTTGTCAAATGCTTTTCTTCACCCATTCAAATGATCATATAATTTTTTAAATTCCCTTTAGTAGAGGTATCACATCAATTTTTGATAACTAAATCATTCTTGCTTCTTGAAATAAACTATTTTGTCAAATTTTATTATTTTTTATCCCCCCTGAGGATATATTTATCAATTTTAGAAAGAGAGGGAGAGAGAAAGAGTCTGACCTTTCTAAGTGTACTCTGAAACTAATGGACAAATTTAAGCCAGTACCAAGGCCAATATCTGTCTTTAAAGAAGATCCTGCTTTGCCAGAAAAATCTCTATAATATCTTATTATATGTAAGTGAAATAGCATCCAATAAGAGTATGGCCCTTGGAATCAAATTGCTTAGGTTTGAATCCTGGCTGCCATTTAAAAGTTGAGTAATGTGGACAAGTTATTTAATCTCCCTATGTGTTGGAATTTCATCTGTAAATGGGAATAAATGATCTCATATAAGCATAACAAGCTTTCTGGGAAGTTATTATCCCCTTTAAGAATACAGATGTTAATCACTGCCTCCCCTAAAAAGCATTTGGCTTTCCAGATCACATTCAGGGAAAAGAATGAATTCTTAGTGAGAGATCTATAAATCTCTGCTGAATAATGTGCTTTGTAAAGTTTCCCTTGAGAATATCCTTTTAAGTATATGCATTTTAGAAAAACGGGGACTAGTTAGCATTCATAGCTACTTCCAGAACATTGCTTTACATTTTCTTTTTTTTTTAATTTGTTTCTTTATTCATTGATTTTAGAGAGACAGAAGAAGGGGAGGGGACAGAGAAAGAGAGGGAGAGAGAAAGAGAGAGAGAGAGAGAGAGAGAAGGAGAGAGACAGATATCAATGTGAGAGAGAAACATTGATCTGAGAGAGAAACATAAATTGGTTGCCTCCCCTATGCCCCCTGACTAGTAATTGAATCGGCAACCTTTTGGTATATGGGAGGCTGTTCCAACCAACTGAGCCACTGACCAGGTCTATTATTATTTTTATACTAGAGGCTTGGTGCACGAAATTCGTGCACTGGGTGTGTGTGGGGGGGTGTCCCTCATCCTGGCCTGCGCCCTCTCACAATCTAGGAGCCCCATGATGGATCACCTCCACAGAGGGAGGCCCAGGCTACCCACCGCAGTGCTGCCAGTTGGGTAGCCTGGGCCCCAAAGAGATAGGCCCTGCCCACCCAGCCAGGGTTCTGCAATTGATCACCCCCACAGAGAGAGGCCCTGCCCACCTGCCGCAGCCCGCTGGTTGGTGGCCTGGGCCTCCCTCTTTGAGGAGGTCTCAGAGCCCCCCAATTGATTGCCCCACCGGCCAGTGGCCTGGGCCTCCCTCTGTGGGGCAATGATGGAGAGATAGTGGGGCTCCCCGATCAATTGCATCGCACCCGCCTTGACTGGCCTGGTGCCAGTGGATGTCATAGCATGGTCGACTGGATGGTCATTCCCTGTTCGGCTGTTTGGTCAATTTGCATATTACACTTTTATTACTATAGATAGTTTTGAGAAAAATTTGCTATTGCTTGTTAAGGAATTTTGTCTATATAGACTTGTAAGATATTCATCTGTAATTCTCTCTTTTCTTTTTGTAATGTCATGGTAAGTTTTTGGTATTAAGAATATTCTGGCCTGATAAAGCACGTTAGAAAGTGATCTCACTTCCTCTATTGTCGGAGAAGTATTTCTAGGATTGGTGGTATATGTTTTTAATTGAATATTGTTGAATTCACCAGTGTAAACTTCCATGTCTAGAGTTTTCTCTTTTGGAAGGATTTAATTTAAAATATCTTTTAATTTTCCTTGTGACTTTGTTTTTGACCCATTAATTATTTATAAGTGTGCTCTTTAATAGTTTGGTAATATTCATAGATATCATATATTTAATGATTTCTAATTTAGCTCTTTTTCATCCTACAAAACACTATATAATTTTGGTCCTTTACGTTTTATTGAGTCTTATTTAATGTCCCAGCATGTGGTCTAATTTGATGTACCAATGTACCATTTACAGGTGGAGGAGAGATCAGATGGAGGAAGGTATAATGGACATAAATGATGATGGTGGGATAGTTGACTTGGGGTGATGAACACAATACAGTGTATAGATTATGTGTTGTGGAATTGTGCACCTGAAACCTATGTAATTTTGTTGACCAGTGTCACTCCAATAAATTCAATAAAAATGAAAAAAAATAACCACTAAAGACTTCTTATGTTCACTCTTTACATAGCTTCTCTCTTTGATTCCATATTTTAAGTGTCCCTGTCTTACTTTTTTTTATCCAT
>NW_006293437.1:126593-130266 GCF_000327345.1 Myotis davidii | reverse complement strand
TTAAAAATAAAGAGAACAAACTCATAGAAACAGATACCAGTGTGATAATTAGGGGGGGGGGTATGGGGCATAAATACTAATGAATGGAAAATTGTCTTGGGGGGATGAACACAATACAGTGTATAGATTATGTGTTGTGGAATTGTGCACCTGAAACCTATGTAATTTTGTTGACCAGTGTCACTCCAATAAATTCAATAAAAATGAAAAAAAATAACCACTAAAGACTTCTTATGTTCACTCTTTACATAGCTTCTCTCTTTGATTCCATATTTTAAGTGTCCCTGTCTTACTTTTTTTTATCCATTCTGTCAATATTTGCCATTAATTGGATATTTTAGACAATTAACATTACCATGTTTCTCTTTTATTAGTGTAGATTGATGTGGTTGGATTGAGTTCAATCATTTTCGTTTTTCTATTTGCCCCCTTAGTGTGTGTGTGTGTGTGTGTGTGTGTGTGTGTGTTGCATGTGCGCGTGCTCATGCCATTCCTTTCCCTCTCATGCCTTCTTTTTAATTTGAAAGATTTTACTAGTCTATCTAATTCATCAGTTGGTGTTCTGGGTCTATGTCCTTGGATTATTTTCTATTGGTTGTTCTAGAAATGACAGTGCACACACCACACCTTTTAGGATATGCTGTTTTATGACAGGACTGTGTGTGCAAAGCTGCTCTCAAACGAAGGAGCTAAAAGGCCAAACAATGGGGCAGCAAGTGCAGCTTATGGTTTTAAGAGTTTAACAGGGAGCTTACAGAACGTGGTTTTGGGAGGCAAGACAAATGGATCCCTGCATCTTCGCAACCTACCTTCTCTTCCTCCCCCCCCCCGCCCCAACCCCCGCACAGGTTCTGTGCTTTATAGCTAAAAGCTGTGTGAATGCAGGAATGATCCAAGAAACCAGGCAGGTGCCTGATTATCTGGTGCCAGAGCCAGTTAAGAGAAACATCAAAGGCACCTCACCCTGGAAACAGAATTAGTGGGAAACCTGTGATCAGCCCACAGTAATGTGTCCATATTCCAGAGCTCACCCATGGGAGGGGAAGGAATGTGGGTTCTGTTCACCCAGATGTCAGGATAGCTCCCTATATTTATAGCACCACTTCATGTAAAATGTCAACACCTAAAACCATTGGTTTATTTAAACCACCATTATATACAACTAGAGGGCCGGTGCACAAATTCATGCATGGGTGGGGTCCCTCAGCCTGGCCGGTGATTGGGGTGGATAGGCAGCCTGGAGGAGGGACTGCGGGAGGTTAGCCAGCAGGCCCCCCCCCACATTGGGGCGATTAGGGGAGGCGGCCGGCTGAGAGGAGGGACTGCAGGAGGTTGGTCCCAGCAGCAAGCTAAGGCATGACCAATTATGCGAGGAATCAGGCTCTCTCCTTTCTCCTGTCTGGGTCCAGGGTGTGGGTGAACCAGATTTGGGGCTGTCAGGGCACCAGCAGCAAGGTCTGGGCCAGTGTGCGTCATAGCTACTGGCCAGTCCAGTCATTCCGGTAGTTCTGGTTGTTTGGTTATAATGGTTGCTTAGGCTTTTATATATATAGATGAAATCCACCCTAGACATGTTATAAGTTTTGCTCTTGTCATGTATATATTAAAGACATTATGAGTGGAGAAAATGGCAGCAGTATAGATGAATGTGTCCCGCGCCTTGTCCTGGAGCAGATAGGGTGAGCAGCTGAACCGAGTAACATCTAGCCCGAATAGGCAGAGGAAATTCAGCTGGGAGACAGTTTGCAGCCGGGAAAGGCAGAGGACTCCCGGACAAAGGGGACTGTTGGACACTGCTGAAAACTCTCCCGGAATGGCTGGCTCAGCCACAGAATTTGTGCCATCTTGAGAGGCTGTTTTTGGAAGCGTATACATCCAGAGACCCTGCAACCATGGCATCCAGGAATCAGCTACTGACACAGAAATGCTGGATCTAAAGCAGCGTGAATACATGGACTCAGAGGAGCCCTGCTCCTCCTCACAGAAAGGTCAGATTTCTTCTTGATAAGGGTGAGGTTTGCAATTCAGGTTGGAGAGAGGAACACGCGGGGGTAGTCTGCGCCCCACAAGGTCCGTGGCCGTTGGGGTCAGTGTGATCTGTGAGTGCGGAAGGGGTCTCACAGGGCTGCCGCCAGAAGGGAACTCTAAAAATAAGCCTGGGTGAAAAAAGGCAGCCTCGGATTTTGCCAGTGTACCAGCTGCTTAGTGCCAGGGAAGAAAGGATGTGTGGAAGAGACTGTGCACAGAGCTGGACGGTGGAGGGTTGCGAGAGCTCGCACACCTACTCAGGCCCTTTTTTTTCTCTCTCTCCCCCTTAAATCTTTGTGTTTGATTATTAAACCCAATACATAAGATCGCCCAATTGGGGTCACTCGCAGACACTGCAGGGAAAAGTTGTTTTTGTGGAACGTGGGAATAAGAGCTGGGAGTAACAATCAAAGAAACAGCTCTGTGGCAGTTGACTCTCCCAAACTACTGGCTAGAGCAGGGGTGGGCAAACTTTTTGACTCGAGGGCCACAATGGGTTCTTAAACTGGACCGGAGGGCCGGAACAAAAGCATGGATGGAGTGTTTGTGTGAACTAATATAAATTCAAAGTAAACATCATTACATAAAAGGGTACGGTCTTTTTTTTCAATAGTTTTATTCATTTCAAATGGGCCGGATCTGGCCCGTGGGCTGAGTTTGCCCACGGCTGGGCTAGAAGGAACTTATCGCCTCAGAGGTCAATCCAGAAATACTGCCACCCAGGGGCTGAACCACAAACTGACTCTTCTGTAAATACAAATAAAGGCAGTCTGGGAAACAAATACTGCTTGCTTTAAAATCAGGACTGTGGTTTACAACATGGAGGAACAGTGTATCGCAGGGAACTTCAACACTCTCCTGAATACCTGACAGGACTAAGACGTGTCAAACAGAAGAGTAGAGGAACTGAAGGACCTTCACTACTGGACATTTTTATTTATTTTTTTTTCACCTTTTACTTAAGAAACTAATTCTTTTTTTTTTCATCACCTGATTTTACCTTTTTAATTACTACATTTTTATTTTTATCCAGTATTATTACTACTACCATATTGCCTTTTTTTAAAGTGTCATTACATTTTCTCTTTATCTTATTTTGGGATTAGTGTTCTAAATTCTATTTTCATCTTTCCTTTAGCATCATTTTACTCTACGTCAACTTTACCTTTACGCCAAAACTCTCTTTCTCACTTTTCCCCTTTTGTTGTCCTGTTTCTCTTACCCTATTCCTGCTTAAAATTTTCCTATTCCTTCTTTTTACCCCCTGTTAAAATTTCACCCTACTTATATATCTAATTTTCAATCCCCTGCTCTAAATCCATATACACCTCTCTCTTCTCTTTCTTTACTATCCAAATTTTTTTTCCTCTCTCTGTCATTTGGTTGTTGTTTACTTGATTTTTCAGCATATTGGGGGTTTTTATATGCTTGTTTGTGAGATGGTTTTGCTTTGTCTTTCTATTTTTCTGTTTGTTTGTTTTTGTTTTGTTTTTTTCTTTTCCGCTTGGCACTGTCCCCAGGGAGGGTCATCCCAACTGGCACAGCCAGGTGCTTGGCTCCAAAATAGAGAGCCCCTGGGCTATTGAAGAGACTGTCTTGACTCCATTGTATGCTCTTGCCTCCTTTTTCAAATATTAATTGAGTA
>NW_006293437.1:122401-124252 GCF_000327345.1 Myotis davidii | reverse complement strand
ATCAGAAAGGATATATGCACCCCTATGTTCATAGCAGCACAATTCACCATAGCTAAGATTTGGAAACAGCCTAAGTGCCCATCAGCAGATGAGTGGATTGTATGCACAATGGAATACTATGCTGCGGTAAAAAAAAAGGAACTCTTGCCTTTTGCAACAGCATGGATGGAACTGGAGAGCATTATTCTAAGTGAAATAAGCCAGTCAGAGAAAGATAAATACCACATGATCTTACTCATTTGTGGAATATAGAGAACAACATAGACTGATGAACAGGGACAGATCCAAAGACAGAGAAACAGCAATCAGACTATTAATCCCCAGAGGGAAAGTAGGGGAGAGTGGGGGTAAGGGGAAGAGATCAACTAAAGGACTTGTTTTCATGCATGCATATAAGCCAAACCAATGGACACAGACAACAGGGGCATGAGAGCATGAGTGTGTGTGGGGGAAGTTGGGGGTTAATGGGGGGATGAGGACACATTTGTAATACCTTAACCAATAAAGAAATTTAAAAAAAACATTATAAGAAGGAATAGCAGTAGTCTTTTCTAGTTGTCTAGCTATTCACAATTTATGTTGCTCTCTTGAAGTTCTCTCTGAATCAACTCTCTTCAGCATGAAGTACTTTATTTAGCATTTCTGTAAATTATTTGTTAAATTTACTGACCAATACTACTTTTTTATTATTAATGAAGGACATAGAATACTTTATTTATTTATTTATTATTTATTCATATTGTTTAGAGCAGCGGTTGCCAACCTTTCTGACCGCACAGACCACAGTGGTCTGCAGACCACCAGTTGGCGACCACTGCTCAAAGGTTTTCTTAAACCAGCAGTCGCCAACCTTTCAGACCACCAGTGGTGACTGCTGGTTTAGAGTATTACATATGTCTACTTTACCCCTAGTGACCTCCCCCCGCTACTCCCAGACCTCAGCACATGCCTTCAATCCCCTAGTGTCTGTGTCCATTGGTTATGCTTATATGCATGCATACAGGTCCTTTGGTTGATCTCTTATTCCCCCACCACCCTCCCCTGCCATCCCACTGAAGTTTGATAGTCTGTTCATGCTTGTCTGTCTCTGTATTTATTTTTGTTCATCAGTTTTTTTATGTTCATTATATTCCACAAATGAGTGAGATTCTGTGATATTTATCTTTCCTCCGACTGACTTATTTCGCTTAGCATAATGCTCTCCAGGTCCATCCATTATGTTGCAAATGATATGAGTTCTTTTTTTTATACAGCAGCATAGAATTCCATTGTGTAGATGTACCACGATTTTTTAATTCACTCTTCTGCTGAGGGGCACTTAGGTTGTTTCCAAATCTTAGCTATGGTGAATTGTGCTGCTATGAACATAGAGGTTCATATGTCCTTTCTGATTTGTGTTTCTGATTTCTTGGGATATATTCCTATGATCCCTCTATTCCCACCTTGCTGAGAGGTTTTTTTTTGTTTTAATCAAGAAAAGGTGTTGGATTTTGTCAAATGCTTTTTCTGCATAAATTAATATGATTATATGATTTTTATCTCAATTTTTTTATGTTATGTATCACATTTTTTGATTTGCAGATATTGTATCATTTTTGCATCCCTGAAACAAATCCTACTTGGTCATGGTGTATGATCTTTCTAATTTAATGCTGGATCCTATTTGGTAGGATTTTGTTCAGGATTTTAGCATCTATGTTCATCAAAGATATTGGCCTGTAATTCTCTTTCTTTTTAGTGCCTTTATCTGTTTTGAGATTAGGATCATGCTGGCTTCATAGAAAGAGCTTGGAAGTGTTTCTTTCTCTTGAAATTTTCGAAATAGTTGAGGAGGAGAGGTTTTAGTTCTTA
>NW_006293437.1:118490-121772 GCF_000327345.1 Myotis davidii | reverse complement strand
CTCTCCTTCTGGCACCCCCATAATTTGGATGTTGGTACACTTGAAGTTGTCCCAGAGGCGCCTTACACTATCTTCATATTTTTGGATTCTTTTTTCTTTTTGTTTTTCTGGTTGGGTGCTTCTTCATATTTGCTTCTTCGTATTTCAAATCTTTGACTTGATTCTTGTGATCTTCTAGTCTGCTGTTGAAACTCTGTATAATATTCTTTATTTCTGTCTGTGTATGCTTAATTTCTAGTTGGTCCTTTTTCATAACCTCGAGGGTCTCACTAGATTTCTTGAGGGTCTCACTACATTTATTGTCGGTCTCACTAGACTTATTGAGGGTATTACTAAATTTATCGGCGGTTTCTAGAAAATTCTTGAAAAACCTTAGAAGTGTGGTTTTGAACTCTATATCCAGTAGTTTGCTTTCCTCCATTTCTGTCATTTGTGACCTGTTTCTTTGTCTCTGCATTTTTTATGCTTCCCTGTGTTGGTAGAGTGGCTTTCTGTGCTAGGTGTCCTATGGGGCCCCGTGGCTCAGCCTCCCCAATTACCTGAGGTGGGCACTCTTGGTGCACCCCTTTGTGGGCTTTGTGCACAGTCTTGTTGTAGTTAAGCCTTGATTGTTTAGGTATCACTGGGAGGAATTGACCTCCAGGCCAATTGGCTGTGAGAATCAGCTGTGTCTGCCGTGGGAGAATTTCTGTGCTGGAGACACCCTTCTGAGGCAAGACTTGCTTCAGTGGGGCTTTGGTGCTCACTGAGTCTGCCCACTGAGTGTGCCCCTTATGGATCTGAGGAGTAGTAATCTGGATGGTCCCACTCTGACCACTCAAGAGTTGTTATTCTTTTGTGTTGGTGACTTTATTATTATAAAATGAAACATTTTTTTAGGTGCCCTGTTTGAGATGGCTACAAAGAAGAAGCAAAGAAAAATGGAAGACGAAAACCATGAATTTAAAGTTGAATGTACCTACCTATATAGTTTAAGTTTAAAAAATTTGGCTCTCAAAAGAAATTTCAATCATTGTACTGATGATATTTGGCTCTGTTGACTAATGAGTTTGCCGACCGCTGCCCTAGGCCACTGCCACCACCATGCAAATAGAAGTAGTGTATGAGGGAATGAATGACTGGGTGGAATGGATTAGATATTCTGTACACACCATCAATAAAAGTGACTGTTACACTTGCGCAGCAGGAAGGCTAGAGGCCCAAGTGGTCCCATTCCCATTCGGATAAATCTCAGACAGTAACAGGATGGATGTGTGCTTGCCTTGTACCAGGTGGAAACTGCCTGGGAGAACGCCTTCTGTAAGACTCCCTGATGTTCCCATCAACAGAGGTAAAGAGCAAGGGCAAGCCCCCCCCCCACCCCCCCGCCAAACGAACCAGCCCCGGCCTGTCCTCCAATGTAAACTATACCTCTTGCTTCTCAAGGGAGGAAACAGTGCTCAGAGTTTATGAGAAATTTATCCAGATGCCTAAATGCTGAGTATCCTCAGAAGCCCATCATGCTGCACTGTTGATACCCTGTGCTGATGTCTGGTGGTGTCATGGGGGACCCTGACTTTTGGCCTTGCCCAGCAGTTGGAGTGGAACTTGCACTCTGATACAATTGGCTATCCCTTTCACGTTGGCATATCATAGACCTTTTTCAATGGACAGACAGACTAGGAAGAGGAGAGAGAGTCCAGGGGGCTCTTTTGATCCCCATATACACACAGATTCCATTGGGGTTCCAGGAGGAGTGTCAAGGAGTTTAAGGCTAGAAATCAGATTGCCATAGGGTTAGAATCTGCCCTGTGCTGGTTGCCCACTGTAAACAAGAATGTGATCGGATTACTTATATTTACTATAACCAGCAAAGGCTTGCTAACTATGCTGTAGATACAGCTAAAAAGGATAGCTGAACAGCTAGATGCCACCAGCAGGATGACCTGGGAGAACAGGTTGTTCTTGGATATGATTCTGGAAGAAAAAGGAGGAATATGTGTAATGTTGGGGGCCAGTGCTGTGCATTCATCCCTGACAACACAGCAGACAGACAGTCACTGAGGCCCCACAAGCATTGACAGCTTTAGCTGCTGAGTGAGCTAGAACCTGGGATCAAGGGTCTTTTCTCTGATGCACTAGAGCAGGGGTGGGCAACCTTTTTGTGAGTGCGTGCCAAAACCAGTAAAATCTCTGACTCAAAATTCTTCTGCGTCCCAACCCTAATTTTTTGAGAACATGTTATGCCTACTTGATATCTCAAGGTTTACGTATATGAAGAACCTTGAAGAAATAATAAAATTCATTTGAGCTACAAAAACATAGTATACGATGATGAAAAATACATTTATTTTTTAATGTATACATGCACACTGATAGTCCGACAGAAAACTTTATGACTCTGTTTGATATTATCAGTGGGACTTCTGTTGCTGCATCACTGATGACAGAGATTTTTTAATTTTTTAAATTAAATCTTTATTGTTCAGATTATTACAGTTGTTCCTGTTTTTTCCCCCCATAGCTCCCCTCTACCTGGTTCCCACTCCACCCTCTGCCCTCTCCCCCCGCGCCACCGTCCTTATCCATAGATGTACAATTTTTGTCCAGTCTCTTCCCACACCCCCCCACCCCTTCCCCCCGACAAAATTATCAGTCCACTCCCTTTCTATGCCCCTGATTAAATTCTATTCAACAGTTCATTCTGTTCATCAGACTTTTTATTCACTTGATTTTTAGATTCACTTGTTGATAGGTATGTATTTGTTGTTCATAATTTTTATCTTTACCTTTTTCTTCTTCTTCCTCTTTTTAAAGGATACCCTTCAGCATTTCATATAATACTGGTTTGGCCGTGATGAACTCCTTTAGGTTTTTCTTATCTGTGAAGCTCTTGATCTGACCTTCAATTCTAAATGATAGCTTTGCCGGGTAGAGTATGCAGGCCCACTTTTTAAAGGAAAGTTCTGTTTTTGAAAGAACCTGCTCTACCTACTGTGTGTTAGGCTGCCCCTCGTGTACCAGATACCCAGACGAAAAGTGGAAGTGTCCGTAGGCAGTGGAGTTGCGCGGAGGTTGCTGAAGGTGTGGTGGGGTTGGGAGGCCTCGGCCCCTCGCCTCCCCAAAGCATTCTATGATCACTTCAAAAGCAAAGTTAATTTTCATTCAGTATAAGGATTTTTGTTTCATCGTTTAGGTTTTCAACATAGCTTCTTGAAAATCTCCCTTTTTAGATAACTCACAGATTCAGCCCTTTTCATCCTCACTCCACTGGAAGCGAGGTCCCAAGGAAGAGATGGTGGA
>NW_006293437.1:115021-116392 GCF_000327345.1 Myotis davidii | reverse complement strand
CTCTCTGGTACTCCTGTCTAATCGCTTTTTTTTCAATGTTTTCCAAGTCAACTCTAAGGTCAATAAATTTCTGCTTCCAAATTGAGCTACTCTGAAATTCAATCAACTGCATTTCAAAGTCAGCCATGTCTATCCATGAAAACATTTGTAAGTTTAGTTCCTCCAGTTTCATGCTGTCTGGAAACCTCATGAATTTTGCTGTCTCTTCCAGTTCTCTGAATTTTGCAAATCTTGAGAAGAACTGCTCAATAGTTGACTAGATGATGTTTAAAAAAAGCTTTTGAAGGCTTTGACCGTCTGTTCTGTGATCTTTTGGGGAGTCTTTGATGTGCCTCTTGTGGTTTGGGAAATATCTAAATCTCTCACCATCCACATCCCTCTTAAAGACTTCCAGTTTCTTTTCAAAAGCCTTTATGTAACCAAACATAACATCAATTGTCTTGCCAGTTCCTTGTAATTTAACATTTAAGTCATTCATGTCTATGGTATTTAAGATAACTTGTTATGTAAATTTATTTATTTATCTAAGATGCACCTACACTGAATTTATCTGAAAAATAAAAAAGTCGATATTAAGAAAAAAATTGTAAATGGAAGATTATAAGAGAGGGTTTTGCGTGCCAGGGTTTGCCCACCCCTGAACTAGAGCATTGGTTTGGAAGGGAATGGTGGTATCCATGTTCACTCCTTTGATTAGGAGTTACAGTGATGGGATGTTACATCATCCCATGTATGGGTATAGGGGGTCTTATCCAAAGGTTCATTGAAACCGCATTGAGCAAACAGAAAATTAGTCTTCTCCTAGACACTGCAGAGCATGAAAGTCAATGAGTGTCAGCCAAGTTTGAAAAAAATAGTAAAAATAAAGAAAAGGGGGGGAATTGTGAAAATAAACAAGTAATCTTTTCTGTCAAAGAACAGTTTAGACAGCCACCATTTTGGACTGCATGACTTGGCAGCCACCATGTTGGCCACATGACTTGTAGCTCCCTGGGGGCTGCCATCTTGAGATGGCAAAGGTCAACCCCTCCCTTTGAATTAGCCAATCATGAAAGCCTGTGAGCCTGAGCTCCAATCAAGAGTGAGGGACTGGTCATTTGCATCAGGGATTATAAAGTTGAGCAGAAACCTGTTCAGTGTGCATGTGCTCCCAGACCATGTGCATGCGCACCCTTCTGTGCAGAAGTAAAGATATTTGCCTTGCTGCCTGGCTCCCGAGTATGCTTTGTGTTCTACCAGGATCCATGAATTTGGGGGCTCACCATATTTTTTATAATTGTTAAATTTATTCTTAGGTATCTTTGTTGTTGCAATGCTAAATGGATTGCTTTTTTAGTTTGTCTTTCTAAGAGCTCATTATTGGTGTATAAA
>NW_006293437.1:98340-114718 GCF_000327345.1 Myotis davidii | reverse complement strand
TTGGATCCTCCCTCTTTGCTTCTTGGTGAGCCTGGCTAGAGGTTCATCAATCTTGTTTATCCTTTCAAAGAACCAGTTCTTGGTTCTATTGATCTTTTGTATTGTTTTTTGGTCTCTATGTCATATGTTTCTGCTCTGACCTTTATTATTTCCTTCCTTCTACTTCCTCTAGGTTTTTCTTACTGTACTCTCTTATATAATTTTTTTAGTTGTAGAATTACAATGTTTCTTGTTTTGTTTTGTTTTTTTCTTGAGGTAGGCCTGTAGTGCTATGAACTTCCCTCTCAGGACTGCTTTCACCATGTCCGATAGGTTTTGGGTTGTTGTGTGTTCATTTTCATGAGGTTTTTAATGTCTTACTTTGTCTCATGGGTAACCAGTTCATTTTTAATAACCTTATTTAGCCTCCATGTACTTGAATGTTTTTGAGTAACTTTATGTGATTATGATCCAGGAATATGGTGGGTATTATATCAATCTTCTTGAATTTGTATACACTTGTTTTGTGCCCTAACATGTGGTCTATCTTTGAGAATTTTCCATATGCGCTTAAGAAGAATGTATATTTTGTTGCTTTGGGTGAAATGTTCTGTAAATATCTGTTTGGTCCATCTAATCTAGTGTGTCATTTAAGGCTTCTGTTTCCTTGTTAATATTTTTGTCTTTAAAATCTATCCAAGTGATGTCACTGGAGTGTTAAAGTCCCCTCCTATGACTGTATTGCTGTCAATCTCTCCCTTAAAGACCATCAAGTGTTTTCTAATATACTTGGCTGCTCCTATATTGGGTGCATATATGTTTACAAGGGTTATCTTTTCTTGTTAAATCAATCCCTTTAGTATTACAAGGTGGCCTTCTTTGTCTCTTGTTATGGCCTTTGTTTTGAAGTCTATTTTGTCTGACATGAGTATTGCTACTCCAACTTTTTTTTTCTCTTCCCATTTGCATGGAATATATTTTTCCATCCCTTTACTCTCAATCTGTGTGTATCTTTTGTTCTGAGGTGAGTCTCTTGTAGACAACATATATATGGGTCATATTTTCTTATCCATTCAGTCAGCCTATGTCTTTTGACTAGAACATTTAAGCCATTTACATTTAAGGTTATTATTGATAAGTACTTATTTATTGCCATTATTTTTCTTTATGCCTATGATCCTCTCTCTCTCCTTTTCTTCTTCTTAAATCAGTCGCATTAACATTTCTTGCTTTGCTGATTTGGTGGTAATGTACTTCTTTAACTTTTTTTTTTTTTTGGTCTGGAAAGCTTTTTATTTCACCTTCATTTTTAAATTATAGGCTCACCGGATACAGTAGTCTTGGATTTAGACCCTTGCTTTTCATTACTTTGAATCCACTCTCTTCTGGCCTGAAGTGTTTCTCTTGAGAGATCAGTTGACATTATTTTTCTTTTAAAAAATATTTTTATTGATTTCAGAAAGGAAGGTAGAGGGAGAGATAGAGACATCAATGATGATAGAGTATCATTGATCACCTGTCTCCTGCATGTTCCCTACTGGGGATCAAGTCCACAACCCGGGCATTTGCCCTGACCTGAAATTAAACTGTTACCTCCTGGTTCAAAGGTCGACACTCAACCACTAAACCACAGTGGCCAGGCAAAGTCAATTGACATTCTAATGGAAACTCGTTTGTAGGCAATTTTCTGTCTCTCTCTTGCTGCCTTTAAGACTTTTTCTTTGTCTTTAATATTCGCCATTTTAACTATGATGTGTTTAGGTGTGGGTCTCTTTGGGTTCATCTTGATTGGGACTCCCTGTGACTCCTTAACTTGTGTGACATTTTCCTTCATCAAGTTTGGGGAAATTTCTGTCATTTTTTCTTTAAACAGGTTCTCCATTCCATGCTCACACTCTTCCCCTTCTTGAAATCCTGTAATGCAGATGTTGTTACGTTTCACCTTGTCTCAGAGCTCCCTTAAGCTATCTTCCTGCTTTTTATTTACTTTTTTCTATTTGTTGCTCTAATTGGATAATTGTATGATTTGTTTCTAGCTTGTCTTCCAAATGACTGATTTGGTCCTCTGCTTCATCCAGTCTACTTTTAATCACTTCCAGTGTCTTCTTCATTTCAGAACATAATTTTCATTTCTGCCTGTTTTTCATATATCATTTTCATTCCTGCCTTGTTCTTGTTAATGGCCTCTGTTTCCTTTTTCTTGCTGTTGTAATTTGTACTGAGTTACTTAAGTATCTTTATAACTGAGAAGATTAACTTGAAATGCAGACAGATAGGGCAGGGGTTAAGTGGAAAACAAAGGCAGGTAGAACATAGACAGGAGTAGACAGGGCAGTTTGAGCAAACCTAATCAACAAAGCAGAAATAATAAAATGTTTTTGGACACAGATGGGAGGCATGGAAAATCAAAGGAGGGCCTGAAACAATAAGGGGTACTGACACAGAGAAACAGAGAAAGTTTAGCATAGGAACATAAAAAGAACGATATTCTCTTTACTCCTAGTTGTAGAATTTCCACTCAGCCAGCCCTCCTGTGGCTCTGGACGTTGTCCTTTCCCTGGATCAAGCTTAATTTGACTTAGTTGTTCCAGGCAGCAATCTCTGGTGTTAACCTATGCCGCCATCTTCGGTTCTCCCCCCCATAATTTTCATTTCTGCCTGTTTTTCATATATCATTTTCATTCCTGCCTTGTTCTTGTTAATGGCCTCTGTTTCCTTTTTCTTGCTGTTGTAATTTGTACTGAGTTACTTAAGTATCTTTATAACTGAGAAGATTAACTTGAAATGCAGACAGATAGGGCAGGGGTTAAGTGGAAAACAAAGGCAGGTAGAACATAGACAGGAGTAGACAGGGCAGTTTGAGCAAACCTAATCAACAAAGCAGAAATAATAAAATGTTTTTGGACACAGATGGGAGGCATGGAAAATCAAAGGAGGGCCTGAAACAATAAGGGGTACTGACACAGAGAAACAGAGAAAGTTTAGCATAGGAACATAAAAAGAACACATAGAAATGGGGAAAGTTCAGGTCCATTGCTGGGCAAGAACAATTGAGGGAATCAACCAGGTGATGCCACAGATAGATACAGAGCAGACTTGTAGCAAATATATGCCCTTGGACTACAAGGCTTTACAGGCAGTCCATTATTGGGCCCCCTTCCCTGTGTGGGGAGTCTGAGTCTGCTTGTAATAAATTTTCCACACTTTTGCTTAAATCTTCTGGTCCTTGGAGCTCATTCTTTGGCATTGTGAGACACAACCCAGGGGAAAAAACCTTGGCACACTGTTCTGGTTATCATAACCATTGCCTTGAACTCTAAATCTGATAGGTTGCTTGCCTCCATTTCATTAAGTTCTTTTTCTGAAGATTCCTTCTTTTCTCTCATTTGGGGTTGTTTCTTTGTCTCCCTATTTTAGCTGTCTTTTTGTATTCGCTTCTATATAATTAGATAGAACTGCCATGCCTAACAGTCTTTGTGGGCAGGCCTAATTTAGAAAGTGTCTTGAGGGATCCAGTGGTGTAGGTTATTCACCTGAGCTGGATGCTCAAGGAATGCCTTTGTGTGCATTGTTTGGGCCTTCCTGTTGTAATTGGAACTTGATTGATGATGTCCCATGTGTGGGAGGGATCTCTTCTCTGACTTGTTGCCAGTGAATTTTAACCCCAATTTTGTCATGCCAGCTGTCCAGTGGTCAGGGACTCCTTAGCCCAGAGGCTGGGTATGCCTTGAATCTCACACCTTTATTGACCCTGTTCTCAGCTGTACTTTCTCCAACCATGGAGCTTGTCCTGAAGGTGTCAGCTGCAGGTGCTTGGGGTCCCACTGGCTTTTACCTCACTGAGCAGTCTGGGATGGTATGTGGGGCAGGGATCCTAAATGCTGTTTCTGACTAATTAGAATAGTCAAAGATTCAAAGCCTCCATAGAACTGCCTTTGCCTACAGACTGATTGGATTCAGTCTGGAGTAGCCTCAAGCAATCATCCATAGGTAGGGTGAGAGGTTTTCCAACAGGGTGGAACAACTGCTTATGTCTGGAGGCTAATTGTTATTCTCAGTCCCTTAATGGTCCTCAGAAAATCCACAGGGTTAGGCAAGGGACTTTACAATAGGATGAGTCAACTCTCTTCCCTCCAGGCATAGATGGAAGGATAACAAAGGTTTACCTGAGAAAGATGACCTTTGCAGTGTGAGGGAATGACTCAGTAAAGAAAACCAGGGTGTCTGCCTTCTGAGCTCTAACCCCAGAGCCCCTGATCCTGACTTATGTTTATACAGCTCCAGTGCACTCTGCCTCCCTCTGTCAGAACCCAATATGAGTGGCTGCATTCAAAATGTGTGTTGGCCCTTTAAGAGGGTACCTGCATTTCCAGCCATCTCTCCCTGGCAGACAGCAACCCTGCTGTTTTTCACAGATAGATGTTATGTGAGCACCTTTCTCAGTGCTGGGGCTCTTTGCTGAGGGACCCAGATTGGGGATTAGACCCTAGCCTTCTCAGTGGCAACATCTTCACTCTCCGGAACTTCAGTTGCTGTCTGTGGGAGCCCAGCCAGGCCTTTCACCCCTCCATCTTTCCTATGAGTCTCTATGCGATCTGCACTTTCTGTTCTTAGTTATCAGGGTTTTCTCTAGCTAATCTTCAGTTGATTATTCAAGGTATATATATATATTTTTGTATTTTAGTTATAACTCCAGTTTGGTCCTGGTAGCATGTTGGTGAGCTTCCACTTACTCCACTGCTATCTTTTCCTCTCTCAAGAGCTAGATCTTTGAAAAGATAAACAAAGTTGATGCCTCAAGAAACAAAGAGAGAGAATACAAATAAATAAAATCAGAAATGAAAGAGGTGAAATTAAAACTGACACCATAGAAATAAAAGGATTGTAAGCAAATACTATGAACAACTATATGCCAACAAACTAGACAACCTGGATGAAATGGACAAATTCCTAGAAAATTGCAACCTTATGCAATTGAATCAGGAAGAAGCGTAAAACCCGAATAGGGCAATAACAACTGATGAAATAGAAGCAGTAATAATAAAAAAAAGAACTGCCAGCAAACAAAAGCCCTGGCCCAGATGGCTTCACAGGAGAATGTTCGTCTGTGAATAACAAAATATTCAAAGAAGAACTAAAACCTATCTTCCTCAAACTATTCCAAAAAATCCAAGAGGAAGGAACTCTTCCAAGCTCTTTTTATGAAAGCAGCATTATCCTAATTCCAAAACCAGATAAAGACACTACAAAGAAAGAAAACTACAGGCTAATATATCTGATGAACATAGATGCTCAAATCCTCAACATAATATTAGCAAATCGCATCCAGTAATATATTAAAAAGATCATACTGCACGACCAAGTGAGATTTTTCCAAGGATGCAAGGCTAATATAATATTCACAAATCAATGAATGTGATACACCACATAAACAAGCTGAAAGAGAAAAAATAACATGATCATATCAATAGATACAGAAAAAGCATTCAACAAAATCCAACATCCTTTTCTGAAAAAGACTCAAAAAAATCAGAATAGAGGGATCATACCTCAGCATAATAAAGGACATATATAACAAACCTACAGCCAACATCATATTCAATGGGAAATAACTAAAACCATTTCCCCTAAAAACTGGAAGACAGTGTTGTCCATTTACATCACTCATATTCATCATAGTACTGGAAGTCCTATCCACAGCAATTAGACAGGAAGAAAACATAAAAGGCAACCAAATTGGAAAGGAGGAAATAAAACTGCCATTATTCACAGATGTCATAATATTGCATAAAGAAAACCCTAAAGACTCCACTAAAAAACTACTAGACTTAATAAATAAATTAGGCATTGTAGCAGGAAACAAAACAACACCCAAGAATTATTGGAATTTTCTATACACCAATAATGAACTCGGAGAAACAGGAAAAAAACTAAACCCATTTACCATTGCAACAAAGCAATTAAGATACTTAAGAATAAACTTAACCAAGGAGGTAAAAGACCTGCACTTGGAAAATTATAGAACATTAAAAAAAGAGATAGAAGGGAATATAAATAAGCAGAAGACTATACCGAGTTCATTGGTGGAATCAACATCATTAAAAAATCCATGCTACCCAAAGCAATATATAGATTCAAAGTAATCCCTATTAAAATACAAAGGACATACTTCACAGACATAAAACAAACACTCCAAAAATTTATATGAAACCATAAAAGACCCCAAGTAGCCACAGCAATCCTGAGACAGAGAACAAAGTTGGAGGCTCACAAAACCAGATATCAAGCTATACTATACTACAAAGCCACTCTACTCAAAACAGCCTGGTACTGGCACCAGAACAGACATTTAGATTAATGGAAGAGAATAAAGAACCCAGAAAAAGACCCAAGCCATTGTGATCAATATTTGACAAAGGCGGTAAGAACATACAATAGAGTCAACACAGTCTCCTCAATTAAATAGCATTGGGAAAATTGGACAACTACATGAAAATAAAATGAAACTAGACTACAAACTTACACCATACACAAGAATAAACTCAAAATGAATAAATGTAAGTTGTGAAACCATTAAAATCCTAGAAGAAACCATAGGCAGCACAATCTCAGACATCTCTTGTAGCAATATGTTTATGGATACATCTCCTAGGGCAAAGGAAACTAAGAAGAAAATAAACAAATGGGACTATATCAAAATAAAAACCCTCTGCACAGAAGAAAGAAACCATCAACAAAATGAAAAGAACCCACTGTATGGGAGAGCATATTTGGCAATGATACATCTGATAAAGGGTTAATATCCAAAATATATAAGGGACTTATACAACTTAACAAAAGGAATACAAACAATTAAAAAATTGGCAAAGGACCTAAATAGATACTCTTCTTCTCTTTTCTTTTTTTAAGTATATTTTATTGATTTTTTACAGAGGAGAGGGAGAGGGATAGAGAGTTAGAAACATCAATGAGAGAGAAACATCGATTCAGCTGCCTCC
Source organism: Myotis davidii (assembly GCF_000327345.1). Classification (NCBI taxonomy): domain Eukaryota; kingdom Metazoa; phylum Chordata; class Mammalia; order Chiroptera; family Vespertilionidae; genus Myotis; species Myotis davidii. Next base: position 107,741 of record NW_006293437.1, on the reverse strand, counting down.
TGCACACTCCCCACTGGGGATGTGCCCGCAATCAAGGTACATGCCCTTGACCTGAATTGAACCTGGGACCCTTCAGTCCATAGAGCATCTCTATCCACTGAGTCAAACTGGTCAGGGCTAAATAGATACTTTTCCAAAGTGGACATATGAAGGCTAAGAGACAGATGAAAAAATGCTCAAAATCTCTAATCATCCAAGAGATGCAAATTAAAATGACAGTGAGGTTCACCTCACATCTGTCAGAATGGCTATCATCAATAAATCAACAAAGAACAAGTGATGATGAGGATGTGGAGAATAGGGAACCCTAGTACACTGCTAGTGGGAATGTAGACTGTAAAGATTAGGAAGAGAGAAAAAAGAAAAGAAGGGACTTTAAAAAAACAGGTAGCCCCTTGTACTTGTTAGGATTATCATCAATAAATCAACAAAGAACAAGTGATGATGAGGATGTGGAGAAAAGGGAACCCTAGTACACTGCTAGTGGGAATGTAGACTGGCACAGCCACTGTGGAAAACAGTATGGAGTTTCCTCAAAAAATTAAAAATGGAACTGCTATTTGACCCAGTGATCCCACTTCTAGGAATACATCCTAAGAAAGTCAAAACACCAATCAGAAAGACTGTTTGCACCCCTATGTTTGTAGCAATGCAATTTATAAGATTTGGAAACAACCCCAGTGCCCATCAGCAGATGAGTGGACAAAAATGATGTGGTACATTTACACAATGAAATACTGTGCTGCAGTAAAAAAGAAGGAACTCTTACCATTTGCAACAGAATACGTGGACCTGGAGAGTATTATGCTAAATGAAATAAGACAGTCAGAGAAAAATAGGTATCGTATGAGCACACTTATATGTGGAATCTAAAGAACAAAATAAACTGATAGATCCAGAAACATAGAACCATGGAACAGACTGATGAATTTCAGAGGGAATGAGGGGTTTGGGGGATTGCGAGGGGAGAGATTAACAGGGGAACTTGTATGCATATAGGCATAGCCCATGGACCCAGACAATAGTGTGGTGTAGATTTTGGAGGGGCAGGTAGGGGGTGGTGGGGGTCAATGGGCAAAAAACAACAATAAAAAACCCAAAGGGGACATCTCTAATACTTTCAACAATAAAGGTAACTTAAAAAAAGAAATAAGTAAAAACAAAGCCTACCAAGAAAGAAACAAAGTTGAAATCTATGGTAACTTCTGACACATCTTAACATACCATATATTTGGGGAAGAAGGTATCCCAGAGCCACCCCAGAAGTGACCAGCTGTTACTTCTCTCTCCCTGGCTTGCCTTTTCAGAGTTGATCATCTGTGGCTGTTTAATAAAAAATTTAAATATATATATATATAAATTCTGATCTGTGTACTCACAACGGTAAACCTACTTTTGAATTCCCTATATTCTATTAAAAAAAACAAGGAGTGGGAGAAAAAACTACAAAATATAAATGTATTAAATTATAAAATAAAAAGACATAGAGTGGCTGAATGGATAAGAAAACACAAGAGCCATACATATACTGCATATAGAGACCCACTTCAGGTCAAAGATATTTCATGCAAATGGAAACAAAAAAAGTTGTGGTAGCAATACATATATCAGACAAAATTGACTTTAAAATAGAAGTTACAGCAAGAAACAAAGGAGGATATATATAAAGAGCCAGGGTCTGTCATGTCCAAAATGACTGGAGGGACACTGAAGATGGTGACTGGCAGAAAGGTAGGGAGGGAGAGAGTGTGAAAGAGTGAGGGAGTAATAGAGGACTGTGCGGACATCTGTGGTGTGTGTGTGTGTGTGTGTGTGTGTGTGTGTGTGTGTGTGTGTATGAGCTAGGGAGAGTTAGATTCTGCAGGTCTTCTAAGGGGCAGTCAAACTGGGCAGTCTTAGCTGACAGAGCCCCGCTGCCACTCTAGACACTCCAAGGGCAGCCAGCATGGGCACAGAGACAAAGCCATCTTGAAAAACAGAGCTGCTTGAGACTAGGCCTGGCCTCAGCACCACCCAGTCTGGTCTCAGATGCAAACCAGGACCCTGCAGCCACTGGGGGCAGAGACCTGTGACCACAGCTGCAGATCCACAGACACCAAGAATCCAGACATCCCAGCCACAGATATCTGTGAGTCACAGAGCCCATCCCCCTCCCTGCTGGCTTGAGGCAGCACCTTAGGAACTGCTAGACCCACCCCTCACACAGGGCCACAGTGCCCTTAAAGGAATTTGAGCCTGGGCGCGCACGCACGGACACTGGGAATCTGTTCCCCACAATGCAATCGGGCAACCAAACCCCATGCCCACGCAGGGTAGCAGTGCCACCTGACTTCCATTCTGGGCAAGCGCACATGGAAGTCTGTTTTCCGCAGTGCAGAAGTGGACCTCCTGCCGACACAGGGCTACTCTGCAACCCGGTCCCCCAACAGACCAGGGACCCTGATTCTCCATGTGAGAGGCAGCACTGAGCACCAGTAACTTGACTCTGATTCTCATCGCATGCGCCTGGGATCCTGGATTCCCAGTGTATTCACACTAAGAGCCAGTGACTCCAATTCTCAGTGCATGCACACACAGGGACCCTGAGTCTTGGCAGGAGGCCACACCAAGCAACAGAGACTCTGATACTCAATTCTTGGTGCAGGCACTGGGGAACTCTGACTCCGGGCACATACCAGCAGGGTCTCTGTTTCAGCGCAGCGCAGGTGGGGTCCCTGAATCTAGGTGCATGCACGAGGCCACACTGAGCACCTGTGACTCTGATCCTGGGCAAGTGTGGCTCCCACCAACCCATGGCAGCCACACAGCTTGGTGTTGGAGCTCTTCAGTGACACTCAGGTGGTGTGAAGCTCCCACTGCACATGACGTGTGCAGCTGCAACTGCCCATGCAACTCAACGGTTGAACCTTCTGGTGATAGTCAGAATGAGGAGATGACACAATCCCCAGAAGAAAGAAAATGAGGAGTTGCCAAGAACAAAAAAATAAGTGGAATGGAAGCATGCAACATGACAGAAAAGAATTCAGAGTAATGGTCGTACAGTTCATACACTGGATGGATGCGGTAGAGAAACAAGCTCAATCTGAACAACAACTGGAGAAAAATATTAAAAAGCAGGAGGAGAACCTAAGGAAGCTTTGGGACAACACGAAACGAAGTAACATAAGTATAATAGGGCTGCCAGAAGGACAAGAAGAGCAGCAAGGATTAGAAAATCTATTTGAAGAAATAATGAAAGAAAACTTCCTGGATATGGGGAATAAAAGTTACACAAGGATAGAGAGTCCCAAATAAGATGAATCCTAAAAGACCTACACCAAGACATGTCATAATCACAATGACAAATGTTAACGACAAAGAGAGAATCTTAAAGGCTACAAGAGAAAGACAGAGAGTTATCTACAAAGGATCCCACATCAGATTATCAAATAATTTCTCAACAGAAACATATCAAGCTGGAAGGAAATGCAAGGAGGTATACAAAGTGATGCAAAGCAAAGGACTGAATCCAAGAATACTCTATCCAGCAAGACTATCAATCAAAATTGAAGAGGATATCAGGAGCTTTGCAGACAAAAAAAGGCTAAGGGAGTTTACCACTACCAAGCCAGCAATGCAAGAAATGCTAAAGGAAATGCTGTAAAAAGAAGAAATAGAAAGGGAGGAACACAGATATAAAGTACAGAAATGGCTACAAACAAGTACCTATAAATAATAACATTAAATGTAAATGGATTAAATGCTCCAATCAAAATATATTGAGTGACTAAATGGATAAAAAAACATTATATATATAATGTCTACAGGGGACCCAGCTCAGAACAAGGGACTCACACAGACTGAAATTAAAGAAATGTAAAATATATATCAGGCAAATGGAAATGAAAAAAGCTGGGGTAGCAATACTTATATCTGACAAAGTAGACCTCTAAGTGAGGACCATAACAGGAGAAAATAAAGGCCACTTCGTAATTCTGAGGGGATTGATACAACTAGAGGACATAACTCTGGTAAACATTTATGCACCCAATGCAGGAGAACCCAAATACATAAAAAAACTTCTGGAAGATATCAGGGGAGAGATTGACAGCAATACAATCATAGTAGACTTTAATACCCTATTAAAATCACTGGATAAAGTCCCTAGACAAAAAATTAGCAAAGAAACATAAATCTTAAATGACTCACTAGATCAGATGGACTTAATTGACATCTTCAGAACATTTCACTCCAAAACTACAGAATGTACATTCGTTCAAGCACACGTGAAACATTTACAAAGATAGACCACATATTGGGTCACAGGTAAAGTCTCTCCAAATTCAAGAGGATTGAAATCATATCAAGCATCTTCTCAGATCACAATGGCATAAAATTAGAAATCAACTATAGTAAAAACAATCACAAAAATTCAAACACTTGAAGGCTGAATAGCACACTATTAAGCCATGAGTGGGTTACAAAAGAGATCAAAGAAGAAATAAAACACATCCTGGACACAAACAGCAATTAAAACACAACACTTCAAAATCTTTGGGACACAGTGAAAGCAGTCCTGAGAGGGAAGTTCATAGTATTACAGACCTACCTCAAAAAAAAAAAAACAAGAAAAACTAGCAATAAACCATCTAACTCTGCAACTTGAAGAATTAGAGAGTTACAAGAAAAGCCCACTGTGATCAGAAGGAAGGAAATAATAAAGATCAGAGTGGAAATAAATGACAAAGACCAAAAAAAAAAAAAACAAAAAACAAAAAAACCATTACAAAAGTTTAATGAAACCAAGAGCTGGTTCTTTGAAAGGATAAACAAGATTGATGAACCTCTAGCCAGGCCCACCAATAGCAAAGAAAGAGGACCCAAATAAACAAAATCAGAAACAAAAGAGGTGAAATGCCAACAGACCCCACAGAAATATTAAGAATTGTAAAAAAAAAAAAAATACTATGAGCAACTCTACTCCAACAAACTGATCAACCTAGAAAAAATGGACATATTCCTTAAAAAATATGACCTTCCAAAACTCAACCAGGAGGAATAAAAAATCTGAATAGGCTGGTAACTATCGAAGAAACTGAAGCAGTAATAAAAAAATTTCCAACAGACAAAAGCCCTGGACCAGACGGCTTCACAGGGAAGTTTAATCAAACATTCAAAGAAGAAATAAAACCTATCTTCCTCAGACTATTCAAAAAAATTCAAGAGGAAGGAGCACTTGCAACCTCTTTCTACAAAAACAGCATTACCCCAATCCAAAAACCAGATAAAGACAATACAAAGAAGGAGAATTACAGGCCAATATCCCTCATGAACATAAACGCCAAAATCCTCAACAAAATTTTAGCAAATCGAATTCAGCAATACATTAGAAAGATCATACACCATGACCAAATGGGATTTAACCTGGGGATGAAAGGATGGTACAACATCTGCAAATCAATTATTGCTAGCCAATGCAATCAGAGAAGAAGAAGAAATAAAAGGCATCCAAATTGGAAAAGAAGAAGTAAAACTGTCCTTATTCGCAGATGACATGATTTTGTACATAGAAAATCCCAAAGACTCCATCAAAAAAATACTAGACTTAATAAATGAATTTGGCAAAGTAGCAGGATACAAAATTAACATCCAGATATCTATGATTTCTCTATACACCAATAATGAACTCAAAGGAAGAGAACTTTAAAAGGCAATCCCATTTACCATTGCAGCAAAAACTTAAGATACCTAGCAATAAACTTAAACAAGGAGACAAAGGAACTATACTCAGAAAATTTCAGGATGCTAAAAAAAGAGATAGAGGAAGACACGAACAAATGGAAGAATACACCAGGTTCATGGATTGGTAGAATCAACATCATTAAAATGTCCATACTACCCAAAGAAATCTATAAGTTCAACGCAATCCCCATTAAATACCAACAGCATACTTGAAAGACCTAGAAAAAATTCATCTAGAATAAAAAAGACCCCGAATAGCTGCAGAAATCTTGAGAAAGAACAACAATGTTTGAGGGATCACAATACCAGATATCAAGTTATACTACAAAGTCACTGTTCTGATAACTGCCTGGTACTGGCACAAGAACAGACATATCACCCAGTGGAACAGAACAGAGAACCCAGAGATTGACATAAGTCAGTATACTCAATGAATATTTGACAAAGGAGGCAAGAGCATACAATGGAGACAAGACAGTCTCTTCCATAAATGGAGTTGGGAAAACTGGACAGATATTTGTAAAAAGTGAAACTAGACCACCAACTTACACCATACACAAAAATAAAGTCAAAATGGATAAAGGACTTAAAGGTAAGAGGGGAAACCATAAAATCTTAGAAGAAGCCATAGGAAAAAAAATAGCAGACATTTGTCATAGCAATATATTTACCGATACAGCTCCTAGGGCATTGGAAACTAGAGAGAAAATCAACAAATGGGACTGCATCAAAATAAAAAGTTTCTGCACAGCAAAAGGAACCATCAACAAAACAAGAAAGCCCACTGCATGGGAGAAGGGATTTTCCAATGTTATCTCCCATAAGGGTTTAATCTCCAACATTGACAAGGAACTCATACAACTGAACAAAAGGAAGATAAACAATCCAATAAAGAAATGGGCAAAGGACCTAATTAGACACTTTTTGAAAGAAGACATTCAGAAAGCCAAGAGACACATGAAAACATGCTCAAAGTCACTAATCATCCAAGAGATGCAAATCAAAACAACAATGAGATACCATCTCATACCTGTCAGAATGGCTATCATCAACAAATCAACAAACGACAAGTGCTGGCGAGATGTGGAGAATGAACCCTCGTGCACTGCTGGTGGGAATGCAGACTCGTGCAGCCACTGTGGAAGACAGAATGGAGTTTCCTCAAAAAACTAAAAAATGGAACGCCCATTTGACCCAGTCATCCCACTTCTAGGAATATATCCCAAGAAACCAGAAACACCAATCAGAAAGGATATATGCACCCATATGTTCATAGCAGCACAATTCACCATAGCTAAGATTTGAAAACAGCTAAGTGCTCATCAGCAGATGTGTGGATTAGAAAACTGTGGTACATCTACACAATGGAATAGTACGCTGCTGTAAAAAAGAAGGAATTCTTACCATTTGCAACATCATGGATGGATGTGGAGAGCATTATGCTAAGTGAAATAAGCCAGTCAGTGAAAGATAAATACCACATGATCTTACTCATTTATGGATAATAAAGAACATTACAAACTGTTGAACAAAAATAGAGGCAAAGAAACATCGAACAGACTGTCAAACTACAGTGAGAAGGTAGGGGAGGGTTGACGGGGTAGGGGGGTGGGGATGGGAGGGTGGTGGTGTGGGGCAGGGTAAGAGATCAACCAAAGGACTTATATGCATGCATATAAGCACAACCAACATACCCAAGACACTGGGGGCAAAGGGACGAGGGCAAGTGCTGGGAGTTGGAGAGGCCAGGGGCAGGTCAGTGGGGGGAAAAAAGAGAAGTATGGACTAATATTTGTAATACCTTAAACAATAAAATAAAATAAAAGAAAGAAACTAAAAAAGCAAAAAACAAAAACAACTGGAGGGACGACCAAATGGGGGAGGGAGGAGGAGGGATGGTGGGGGCACGGTGATGTCATTAGCTCCCAGCCAGGGCCTGGCGGAGTCCTAATGACCTTGCTGCTGCCTCAGCGGTTGACTCCAGCAGGACCTGGGCCCTCCCCTCTGTGGACCAGAGGCCCTTTTCCTGATACCATGTCACCAGGATCTCTCAGACCTATTTGTGGAAGTCAGGAAACACTGCATGTGGTCATCCCACCCTGGGGACTCCCAGGGCTGACAGCAAGGGTGGGCTTCTATGGGGTCCCCTCTGTTATGTGATCCAGGGTTGCAACATCCTAATGTTGACTCTAGCAGAACTTGGTCTGGTCCTCTGCGTTTCTGAGGTCCCGTTCCCTATACCAAAGCCCCCGAGTCTCTGAGACCTGGATACAGAAATCGCCTGTTGTCATCTGCCCTGGGTGGGATGATTCTGTTCTAGGGTCCAGGCTCCCTCTCTCCTCCCTCATGTTCCTCACCTTGAGCCTTGGCAGGTCCTGGGATCCTCCCTCTGTTGACCCAAGGCCGGACTCCTCAGATCAAGGCCTCACTGCCCTGAGTCCTCTGCAGGAAGTCAGTGTAGGTCACATCCGGTACCAAGCCCAGAAATTCCAAAGCCTGATGGCAGGGGCTGAGATGGATTCTGTAGGGTCTTTTAGTCCTGCCTCTGATCCATACTTTGACAGGGCCTGGGCCTCCTGTCCTCTATGAACCTGAGTCTGCAATCCTCAGACTAAGGGTCAGACTATCCGAGTTCCCTGAGGAAGTGGAATGGGAGGAGGTGCAGTTTTCAACATACAAACAGGAAGCCCAACTTGGGAATTTAAATTCCTGCCTCATTCTCCTTATACTGTTAAACCCCAAATCTAGATACTATACCTACTATGATCACCCCCAAGATTTTAAACAAAGCTAAGATAACCAGTTGAGCAACTCTATTCATTAAAGACAGCCTAAAGGCAATGGTTTCAACCTTGAAAACAGAAACCTAGGGAGAGCCATATGGACCATAGAAAAAGGGGGGTGAGAGGGAAAATTTCTCTGGTAGTAGCCAAGAAGTGAATGGTCTTCAAGGTGCATAAGAGCAACCTGTACTAGGGAAGCAGGATGATTCACATCTCCACAGAGACAGTCACATTACCTTGAAAAAATTTTAGGTAAATCTTATGAAAACTAATGGTGAAGGATGAGAAAGAACAATGAACCACTGAAATGGGTAGCCTAGGGAAACGTTCGGAGGAAGCATCATCTCCCTACCATGTGACCCATCAGAATTGAATGTGGGGTCAATAAGTTTGAGAAGGCTTAGGAGTGCTAAAGAAATGCCCTCTTTCTCTTACCAAAGTATCTTGGCCTCCTCACCCCTCCCTATGGAAGTGTCAGGATGGTGTTCTATGATGTCTAAGTTTCTCTCCCAGAGCTACCATTAGCTGGAGGAGAGGCTTCCTGATTAATTAAAACCTAGGGGTGTGGCCCCTCATTGTCCTAGAGAAAAGCATATGTTCAGGAGGCCTGGGGTAGGGCCCTGGGGAATTTTGACATGGTGAAGATGACCAGGAAACTACAAACTCCTAGCACAATTATGTTACAAATCCCATTCACAAAAGAAGGTAAAAGAGGAATAAGCCCTGTTAACCCAGGTCCAGTGTCCAGGGTGAAAGGACCACACCCAAACTTCTCCTCTTCTTCTTTAGTGGCATATCCCCAAGACTCCCTAGTCTTGCCTGGCAGATTCCATCCTCAACCCATACTTTTTCTCATGAGGACATTTTCCCCTTTCATCCCAATCATTTCCCTATAAA
>NW_006293437.1:90438-98157 GCF_000327345.1 Myotis davidii | reverse complement strand
GAGGGGGGTAGTGGAGGGGGTGGTGGGGCAAGGTGGGCGTGGCAAAGTTGTTAGCCTCTGGCCTGGGCCGGGCAGAAGCCTAATGACCTTGCTGCTGCCTTGGTGGCTGTGGATCAGGCCCAGAGAGAGGCCTGGAGTCAGAGGCAGGCAGAGGGGTTAGGGGTGATCAGACAGGCAGGCAGGTGAGCAGTTAGATGCCAGCAGTCCCAGATTGTGAAAGGGATGTCCGACTGCCAGTTTAGGCCTGATCTTTGTGGGTCCCTGATTGGAGAGGGTACAGGCTATGCTGAGGGAACTGCCCCCCATGCACAAATTTCATGTACCGGGCCTCTAGTTACATAATAATAAAGGGATCCATCCTCAACAAGAGGATATAACTCTTGTAAGCAATGAGGCATTCAATGTAGGAGGACCTAAATATATAAAGCAAATATTGATGGGCATAGAGTGAGAGGCAGACGATAGTACAAAATAGGGGACTTTAACACCTCGCTGAAAAAAATGGAAAAGCAGAAAATAGAGAAGCAACAATTGATACCACAGAAATACAAAGGATTATAAGAAAATAGTATAGAAAATTGGGAGCAGAAAGGTGGCGACTGGCAGGATGGCAGTGAGGTGGAGAGTGTGAGAGAGTGGTGTGTGTGTGTGTGTGTGTGTGTGTGTGTGTGTGTTAGGGACAATTAGATCCTGCAGGACTTTTGGGGGCAGGCAGACCAGACTTTCTTGGATAGTGAGAGCCCATTGCTGCTGCAGACATTCCTGGGCGGCTGGCACTGGCCCAGAAACCACGCCATCTTGAAGGGCAGAGCTGCAGTGACTGGGATCCCAGTCTCATCACCACTCAGACTGACCTTAGATGCAAACTGGGACCTTACAGCCTCTCTGGACAAAGACCTGCTGCCACAGCTGCAGATCCACAGGCATGGAGACTCTAGTCATCCCAGCCTCTGGCTCCAGTGAGTCCCAGAACACATTCCCCTCCCACTGACCCACTGCCAGCAGCATAGGTCCTACACATCCTGTAGTGCATGAGTGGCCCTCCCGCCAACACATGGCAGCCGTGCTGTCCATGCCACCCAGCCCCCACCCAGGCTTTCATGACTCTGATTCTCGGCACATGCGCACAGGGCTGCGGCCAACCCACTGCAGCCACAAAACCTGCCCCCAAGCACACCCAGGACTCTGCCTCTGGGTGTGCACTCCTAGGCTGCTGCTGACCAGAGGCAGCTGTACCACCTGCCCCTGAGCACCTGTGACACTTCCTCCTGGTGAGCATGTATGGGGCTGCTGCTGGGGTCCCCAAGCGCCCATCACTCTACCCCTTGGCACGTGGGCATGGGGATACTGCTGACCTTCCACAGCTGCATCACCCATCCCCAAGGGCACCTGTGACTGCCTCTAGGTGAGAATGCACAGGGCTGCTGCCGACATGCGGTGGCCTCACCACCTGGCCCCGAAGTGCCCGTGACTGCCTCTTGGGCATGTGTGGGACTCCTGCCACCCCACAGTGGCTGGGTGTCTCAGTGCCTGAGCTCTCCCATGACTCTTGGGGTGCGCAACACCCACATGAAGCCCACTGGTATGGCTCAGGCCTCCACAAATAAGCTCTTGGACCCTGCGGTGATAGCAAAATGGGGAGATAATGAAACAATTTCCAAAGAAAGAAGAGGAGGAATCAAAAAAAAGGAACTAAATGAAATAGAGAAAAAAATTAGAAAGTAGGAGGAGAGCCTAAGGGAGCTTTGGGACAACATGAATGAAGTAACATATGTATGATAAGGATGCCAGAAGAACAAGAAGAGCAGCAAGTACTAGAGAACCTATTTGAAGAAATAATGACAGAAAACTTCCCTGATATGGGGAAAAAAAACGTCAGACAAGCACAGAGAGTCCAAACAAGATGAACCCCAAATGAATCACAGCAAGACATGTCATAATTACAATTGCAAAGTTAACTACAAAGAGAGAATCTTAAAGGCTGCAAAGGAAACACAGAGAGTTACCTACAAAGATCTCCCATTAGATTATCAAATGATTTCTCCACAGAAACACATCAGGCCAGAAGGGAATGGAATATAATATACAAAGTGATGCAAAGCAAGGGACTGAATCCAAGAATACTCTATTCAGCAAGGTTACCATTCAAAATTGAAGAAGAAATCAGGAGCTTCGCAGGACTAAAAATAACAACAACAACAACAAAAATGCTAAGGGAGTTTATCACTACCAAGCCAGCAATGCAATCAATGCTAAAGGGACAGCTGTAAAAATAAGAAATAGAAAGGGAAGAAGGAACACAGGTATAAAGAATAAAAATGGCTTCAAACAGGTACTTATCAATAATAACTTTAAACTTAAATGGACTAAAAGCTCCAATCAAAAGACATAGAGTGGCTGAATGGATAAGAAAACATGACCTATATATATGCTGTCTACAAGAGAACCACCTCAGAACAAGGGACTTACACAGACTAAAAGACTATATTTTTCAGGCAAATGGAAATGAAAAAAAATAGGTGGGGTAGCAATACTTATATCTGACAAAATAAACCTCAAAGTGAAGGCCATAACAAGAAATAAGAAAGGTCACTTCATAATTCTAAAGGGATCAATAAAACAATAGGATATAACTATAGTAAACATATATGCACCCATGCAGGAGCACCCAAATACATAAAAAAAAAACTTCTGGAAGATATAAGGGGAGAGATTGACAGCTATACAATCATAGTAGGGGACTTTAATACTCCACTGACATCACTGGATAAATCCTGTAGACAAAAAATCGGCAAAGAAATAGCAATTCTAAATTACTTACTAGATCTGATGGACTTAATCAACATCTTCAGAACATTCCACCCCAAAGCTACAAAATATACATTCTTCTCAAGTGTACATGGGACATTTTCAACAAGAAAAACTGGTAATAAATTATCTAACACTGCAACTTGAAGAATTAGAAAGGGAACAACAAGAAAAGCCGATAGTAAGCAGAAGGAAGGAAATAATAAAGATCAGAGAAGAAATAAATGACATAGAGACCAAAACAAAAACAGAAACAAAACACAATACAAAAGATCAACAAAACCAAGAGCTGGTTCTTTGAAAGGATAAACAAGATTGATGAGCCTCTAGCCAGGCTCACCAAGAAGCAAACAGAGAGGACCCAAATAAACAAAATCCGAAATAAAGTGAAATAACAGACCCCACAGAAACACAAAGGATTGTTAAAAGAAATACTATGAGCAACTCTACTCCAACAAACTGGACAACTTTGAAGAAATGGACATATTCCTAGAAAAATATGACCTTCCAAAACTCAATCAGGAAGAATAAAAAAATCTGAATAGGCTGATAACTATGGAGGAAATTGAAGCAGTAATCAAAACACTTCCAACAAACAAAAGCCCTGGACTAGATGGCTTCACAGGAGAGATTTATCAATCATTCAAAGAAAAACTAAAACCTCCCCTCCTTAGACTATTCCAAAATTTTCAAGAGGAAGGAACACTTCCAAGCTCTTTCTATGAAGCCAGCATACCCTATTCCCCAAACAGAAAAAGACACTACAAAGAAAGAGAATTACAGGCCAATATATCTGATGAACATAGATGCTAATATCCTGAAAAAAATCCTAGCAATCCAGATCTAGCATCACATTAGAAAAGTCATATACCATGACCAAGTGGGATTTATTCTGAGGATGCAAGGATGGTACAATATCTGCAAATCAATAAATGTGACACATCACAAATTGAGAGATAAAAAACATATAATCATATCAATTGATGCAGAATATAAACATTATAAACTGGTGAACAAAAATAAATACAGAGACAAAGAAGCATGGAACAGATTGTCAAACTTCAGAGGGAAGGCAGGGGAGGGGTTGGGGGTGGGAGTAAGAGATCAACCAAAGGAATTGCATGCACGCATATAAGCATAACAAATAGACACAGACACTAGGGCCATGAGGGCATGTGCAGGGGGTGGGGGGATTGGCTGGGGAAGGTCAATGGGGGGAAAAGAGATATATGTACCACTATATGTAATACTTTAAACAATAAAATAAAACTTAAAAAATATTTTAAAAAGAAAATACTATTATCAATTATATGCCAACAAATTGGACAACTTGGAAGAAATAGATTAATTCCTGGAAGCATACAGTCTTTCAAAACTGAATCAAGAAGTAACAGAAAATCTGAACAGAACATAACCTTCCAACAAAATTGAATAAGTAATTATAAAACTCCCAATAAACGAAAGTTCTGGACAGACGGCTTCACAGATGAATTTAGCAAACATCCCAAGAAAAATAGACACCTGTTCTTTTTTTTTAAAATATATTTTATTGATTTTTTACAGAGAGGAAAGGAGAGAGATAGAGAGTTAGAAACATCAATCAGCTCCTGCATACCTCCCACTGGGGATGTGCCCACAACCAAGGTACACGCCCTTGACCGGAACCGAACCTGGGACCCTCCAGTCCGCAGGCCGATGCTCTGTCCACTGAGCCAAACCGGTTTCGGCAACACCTGTTCTTAAACCATTCAAAAAATTAAAGAGGGGGGAAGGCACCCAAGCTTATTATATGCAACCTGCATTAGCCTGATTCAAAAACCAAACAAAAACTTTACCAAAAAAAAAGCATAAGTCAAAATCCCTGATGAACATAGATGGAAAAATCGTCAGCAAAATGCTAACAAACTTCAGTCAGCAATACATGAAAAGAATCATACATCATAATCATGTGGGATTTATTCCTGGGATGCAAAGTTGGTCCAATATCTGCAAATCAATTAATCTGATACACTACATAAACTAAATGAAAGATAAAAATCATATAATCATATCAATAGATGCAATAGATGGCAAACTCCAGCATCCGTTTATGATGAAAAAAACAAAAAACAGAAGTTCTTAGCAGCACTGGCCAGTATGGCTCAGTTGGTTAGAACGCCATCCCATGCAACAAGAGGTCACAGTTTCAATTCCCTATCAGGGCACATGCTCAGGTTATGGGCTTGATCCCCTGTAGGGGGTTTGTAGGAGGCAGTCTATCAATGTTTCTCTCTCACATTGATGTTTTTCCTGCTCCGTTTCTCTCTCTAAAAAATTAATACAAATATAAATAAGCCCAGCCGGTGTTCCTCAGTGGTTGAACATCAAACCAGGAAGTCATGGTTCGATTCCTCATCAGAGTACATGACTGGGTTGCTGGTTTGATACCCAGTAGGGAGCGAGCAGGAGGCAGCCAATCAATAATTGTCTCTCATCATTGATGTTTTTTATCTCTCTCTCCCTCTCTCTTCTTCTATGAAAGTAATAAAAAAAATAAAAGAAAGAATAATTCTTACCTTTAAAAAGAAAGTCAGAAAAGAGATAATCCAAAGAACTTATATCATTACTAGACGCCCGGTGCATGAAATTCATGCACTGGGTGGGGAGTGTCCCTCAGACCAGCCTGCACCCTATCCAGTCTGGGACCCCACAGGGATTGGGCCTAAACTGGCAGTTGGACATCCCTTTCACAATCCGGGACTGCTGACTCCCAAGTGCTCACATGTCTGCCTGCCTGATTGCCCCCTAACCACTCCCCTGCTGGCCTGGTCACCCCTAACTGCCCTCCCCTGCAGGCCTGGTCCCCCATAACTGTCCTCCCCTGTGGGCCCAATCGCCTCCAACTGTCCTCCCCTGCTGGCCTGTTTGCCCCCAACTGCCCACCCTTGCTGGCCATCTTGTGGTGGCTATCTTGTGATGACATGGGGGTGGCCATCTTGTGACTACATGGGCGTGGCCATCTTATGCGAGAGTGTGACAGTCAATTTGCATTTACCTCGTTATTATGTAGGATATACATAACCCAGGCAACATTTTGCAGCGAAGGTTCAGGATCTGAAGAAGTGGTTGTGCACAAATGAAAACACTAGACAAGAAATATGAATTTGGAATGCATGGGGGGCCAGGTGGAAACCTCTCTCTAGTGGAGAAGCTCACTGAAACCCTGGCCTTGTCAGCTTTTGTTCACTTGAATACACATTTGCCCTTTAGGAATGCATACAGACACATCAAAGGTAAAGTTTGGTAAACAGTAAAAGGATTATCAGGTTAGGGAATTGCGTTGAGTCATTGAGCCCACAGCAGGGCAATATTATGCTGATTTTCAATTCTGCTGAATATCAAAGTCCATTCGCCTGCCAATGGGTCTTTTTGCATTAATGCTAACCACTGTTGGTTTTAGCCTCTGGCATTTCCCCCTTTTTGTTTCTTAATAAATCTAGAAAGGTGTATGACATCTGCAAGGCTTCAGTCCTTTTAAAACTTTTCATTCCACATCTGCAGACTAGAATTAAACATATAAGAACAAAAATAAGGCAGACAATACTGGTTATTCTAAAAAGCAAATGTAGGGAGATGCAATGAAAAGAATTGAGTTCTTTTATATCGTTTTTAAATTGCTGCTAGGCAGCTAAGGAACTAGTTTGTAGTAGGCTCCTTTCTGGGTCATCAGTTCTTTATGGGTTCCCTTCTAATCACTGTCCCCTGTGACATGACAGCAATGATGTTCGAGTTCTGGATGGTGGACAAATGGTGGGCAATGACAATAAAGGTCTGACCTTCTTTGGTTTTGTCCCGGGCAACCTGCACCATTGCACAACTGATGATTGCTAGCATGGCAAGGCTTCTTCAACATCTCCCAGGTCATCTCTGGACAGTTTCTCCTCTGTCTCATTCTCCTCCCATTCCTTATCTTCAGCGTGTTGCTTGGGTCTACTGCTATCTGTGGCTGGAGTAGTCAATTGTCTGCAGCTGCAGGTACAGAGTGAGGCTCAGGTTGCAACGTCCTCAGTCTGGTCAATTCCTCTCTTGGATCCATGTTGAAGTTTAATATTTCCTGCAGAAATCCACACGAGCTTGGAGGAGTTTTCTGGAAATACACAAGCATATCCTCAACCAAAGGTTAACAAGGGGTCAGGGCCCTTCCATAAACCAGACTCAGGATCTTTCCATTTAACCAGACTACTTTCCTTTGACTTTCCAGTGTAATTCCATGGGTATCTTGCCATCAGAATTACAAGTGAAAAGATTTAAAGTAATTAAGGCTCAGTGTAGTCTACTTACAGGAGATTTCTCCACTATTCCCCCTTTTTGTTTTTCAAGTTGGGATTTTAGCCACTGATGTTGGCGTTCTATAATTGCCTGTCCTTGGGAATTGTATGGTATTCCTGTAATGTGCTGAATTTTCCACTTTTTACAAAATTACTGGAAATGAGCAGTCTCAATTCTATTTATCAGGCCAGCAGCATAGGCAGAATCAGTAATTAAGAGGCTCTTGGAAATCCTGCAATGGAGCCTTGATAGCTCCTAATTCAATTCTTTGCAAAGAAGTATAACAGGTCTGGATAACTCAGCCTGAATTTATCCTATTTAATAAAAGAGAAAAATGGTAATTAGCCATACGTCTGCTACCCTTTCCATTGGCTAATCAGCAAGATATGCAAATTAACTGCCAGCCAAGATGGCGGCCGACAGCCAGGCAGCTTCAAGCTAACATGAGGCTTGCTTGCTTCAGTGATGGAGGAAACTGATGTTCCCTGCCTGCCTTGCCGGTCTCTGGGCTTGCCGTTTGAAACATTGTTACAAATATAGAATCTAAACAAACTCCAGAAACCTGCTTTCAGCCAGCCGGGATCTCAGAGCTGGTGTTGATAC
>NW_006293437.1:85213-88688 GCF_000327345.1 Myotis davidii | reverse complement strand
GGAGCCGCAACCTCACCATCGACCCTGCCTTGAGTTGGACAGGGGGCGGTGCCCCAACCCCCCAATCGGCCCTACCCTGAGCATGACTGAGGGTGGCATCACAACCTCCCAATCTGCCCTGCTCTGTGCATGACAGGGGGCGGCGCCCCAACTCTCCAATTGGCCCTGCTCTGAGCCCAACCAGGGGCTGCACCTAAGGATTGGGCCTGCCCTCTGCCACCCGGGAGCGGGTCTAAGCCAGCAGGTTGGTATCTCCCGAGGGGTCGCAGACTGGGCGAGGGCACAGGCCAGGCTGAGGGACCCGCCCTCCCCCTGAGTGCACAAATTTTTGTGCACTGGGCCTCTACTTGTATGATAAGCTGCTTTACTATTAGATGAACCATCAGTAAAAACAGTTAATGCTTCATGAATAGGTTTTTCCTAGTATTTTTTGGTATAATAATAGGAATGTAATATAAAAATTGTAGTAATTAGTTTTTCAGTAGGTGATAACTAAATTCCCCTGAATATCCAGTTTGCCAATTCAAATTAGTCTGAAATAAGGTTTATTTTCTAACTTAATTTGTCCTTGGGGTGGGCAGTAAATGACACTAATTGGATTTCTGCTATTAGTCTTTTTGAGTATATAGGCATAAGCTTTGTTTAGGGAGACAAAATGCAAATTATTTACTTTTAAGTGTCCTTGGTTTAGGGAAAGTAGGATTTACCAGATGGCCCCAAACCACTTGGCATTTATATTTTTTAGATGATTGTAAACTGCTGTTACATGCGAGCCATGAAATTAGAAAATGATTCTGTAGGTCTTTGCATACATTTAATAAAAGCTTTCTTAGGATCCCAAAGCATATTGAATAAATTTGTCATTTCTCCCATAGATATTTTTAGATAAGGTCTTAACTAATTAATGTCTGCTAATAATTTCTAAAAGTCATTTAAGGTCTTAAGGCAATCCTTTTGTATTTCTACCTTTTGAGGCTTGATACATTGACTTTTAATTACAGTTCCTAGACATTTGAAGGGCGTTTCCCTCTGTATTTCCTCCCAGAGAAATTTCAAAGCCACATTTAGGGCTTAGGAAACTTTTCTTTTAAAAACTTTTACTTTCTTTTAAATAGCAACCAAGTTGGTTGCCTTTCAGAAAAACAGTGAGGAGAAAAACATGCTGGTCAATACTGCAATGCATACATTTCAAGTAAAAGTAACTTTCTTTTTACTTATGGTGTCTCATTAATGGTGAGATTTAATGCTTGAATAATAACTTTTTGTTCACTTTGTAAATAGTAGCAGAAGAGATTTTAAAATTTCTCCTTTTTATTAGCTTAAATTTTACTTTCAAACTGCGTTCTTTTGGTTAGTGCTCATTTGCATATGTATGCAAATTTTATTTTGGACTTTGTTAGAACTAATTGCTCATAAAATATTGGCTTCTCATATAATTGAGTTTATGTGAGACCTTGGTTATGCTGTGAAAAGCTAACTTATTAAGTAATTAAAGTATGCATCTTTATTGAAAAAGTAAAGTAAGCAAACTTATACAATTTGACCTATGAAGTACAGATGCTGCCTCACCCCCCAGCCTAACTGAAGACCAGGCTGTCGTAGGCATTATGTATGCTCCTGTCAACCTTGTCCTGCCCTCCCTTCCCGTATTAGTCATTTACTCTGTCCTTGGCAGGGGAGATAAGTGTAGTGGTCTAGCCTTTATTGAAACTTCCCTGAGATTTTATGACCCTTTTACAACTTTTGCAAGTAGTTAACTTTAGAATTCATTTCTCTCTTTCAAAAGTCCTGTTTTCCTTCTTATCACATACATAACCTTCACAAATTTCATACTTTCAAATTAGCCTTCAAACCTTCTTTCTATGTCCTTCAAAAATGCATAACCATGCCTTAGACCTTCTATTAAGTATTTCTACTCTAATATTCTTTCTTTCATTAACTTGTATATACCTTCAGCAACTTATATAGACCCTTTCCTCCCTTTTCCTTTAAAATGTATGTCCTGCCTTCTATTATTAAAACCATACAATATTTAAACCATAATTTTCCAATGATAATTAAAAGTAAACAGCCAGCATTTTTTAGATTGACATTTATCAAAACACTTTTTGTAATTATTCTAAAAGACATCAATTAAATTTAAACCGGTTTTTATATTAAAAACTTGTTTCAGACCATCTAATTAATCCTCTTTTTTAATCAAGCTAATAAAATATTATATCCTAGGTTGAAATTTTACCATATGTTGTATACATAAGGACTACAATATATTCTGAACTACAAATTTCTCCAGAGAAAATATAAGAATTATTTTCTCAAAAATGAATTTCTATACTTTATGCATTTTATTATTACAACCATGTATCTCCCAACTTAATTTGAACTTTAAACTCTTAGAAGCCTCAAATTTTAGGTGGCAAGTTAAATACTCAGCATTTCTTAGTTTAGTAATATATTTATATTTTCAGAATATATTTCAAATAAAATACAAGACATATTCAATTAGTATATTCAAATATATCATCTAAATATTTTATATGAGGCAAACTCAGATTAATATTTCAGTATTTTGTCTTTTTAAAATACCTAGATATTTAATAATTTTTATCACTTAATTTAGCAAACTACAAAGTTTTTTTAAAAAAATATATTTTATTGATTTTTTACAGAGAGGAAGGGAGAGGGATAGAGAGTTAGAAACATCGATGAGAGAGAAACATCGATCAGCTGCCTCCTGCACGCCCACTACTGGGGATGTGCCCGCAAACAAGATACATGCCCTTGACTGGAATCGAACCTGGGACTCTTCAGTCCACAGGCTGACGCTCTATCGATTGAGCCAAACCGGCACGGGCAAACTACAAAGTTTTAAGTTACCAAAGACTTTGGAAAACTATGTTTAGGCATATGAGGCTGGCGAAAAGGCAGGGGAGGAGGGAACAGGCCTCTAGCTGCTTGGATTTAAACTGCTACATTCTTCCTTAGAGATAATATCTAAGGTTACTGCTGCAGCTTCTCTGCTTTTACAGTGAGAAGGGCAACTGGCCCTTTCCTCTAACATAGAGTGCAGTCAGTCTCCTCTTGAGTGACTGCACTTACATTATTAATATATTTATAATTACTACTGAAAAGCTTTATTACAGATTCTTCATTTTATTTATGTTTTTTATTAAATCTTTATTGTTCAGATTATTACAGTTGTTCCACTTTCCTCCCCCATAGCTCACATTCACCCAGTTCCCACCCGACCCTCTGCACTCACCTCCCACCCCCCACTGTCCTCATCCCTAGGTGCACGATTTTTGTTCAATCTCTTCCCGCATCCTCCACACCCCTTTCCCCATCAAGAATAGTCAGTCCACTCCCTTTCTATGCCCCTGATTCTATTATAATCACCAGTTTATTCTGTTCATCAGATTATTATTCACTTGATTTTTAGATTCACTTGTTGACAGATGTGTATTTGTTCATAATT
>NW_006293437.1:75811-84681 GCF_000327345.1 Myotis davidii | reverse complement strand
GTGTGTTTTTGAACTCTATATCCAGCAGTTTGCTTTCCTCCATTTCTGTCATTTGTGTCCTGTTTCTTTGTCTCCACATTTTTTTTATGCTTCGCTGTGTCAACAGAGTGGCTTTCTGTGAAAGGGTGAAGGCTACGCCCTCCATCTTGCCCTGTATCCTCCATTTTTGGGCAGCAGCCATTAGCCATGTGCTCAGCAAGGAGCTCCTTCCCAGAAGCCCAAGCCTCTGCTAGCCACACCTAGGATTTCTTTAAACTAACCAATGATAATCAAGGCAAATGCGCTCCATAGACACAACCACATCATGGTTAACAAGGCTCCGACTTGCACCTGGCCAATCGGCAGGGCCCACAGTCCTCTCTCTTCCCCTTACTTCAACCCTCCTATAAAACCCCTCTCCCCACAAAGCTCTCTCTCTCTCTCTGCCTCCTGCCGCTGCGTGGCGAGTGTGGTGGACTGGGAGCTCAAGCTAGCTCGAATAAAGGCTCTTTTGCTTTTGCATTGTACTTGGCTCTCTGATGGTCTTTTGGGGATTCTGAAATCTGGGCTTAACATTTGGTGCTCGTCCGGGATCCCCAAGACCCACGAGGGACCCCGATCGGGAGAGTCTGACTGACCGCAGTAAGTGTCTGTGTGTTGTGTTCTGTCCTGTGTGAGCTCATTTCTGAAATTCTGTGGTGCCCGAAACGGTCTAGGTGGACACACTGCTGAAGAACCATGGGCGGGGAGAGTCGGAAGATGTTCTGATCTCCCTTCAGGAGGGACGTGGAATCCCCTCACTTCAGGAGGGACGAGGAATCCCCTCGAGGAACTGAGACTAGGCGGGTCGCTCCTGCCGGTTGGCATACGGCCATCGTCTAGCTTTTGGTTTTGCTTCCACGGAGTCGTAAGGTTGTTTTGGTTTTGCTTCCATGGAGTTGGAAGACTGTACTCTGGGACCCTTTGGTTGTCTGTGTTTGTGTTTTCTCTGTTTTATTCTGTGGACTTACTGGATGGACATTATGGGACAGACTCAAACTACTCCTTTGAGCATTATGGTCATTTTAAAATCAAGGGCTGGGCCAGGCCTGCCTTGTCAGCCTCAGGTGTGGTTTTCCAGAGCTGCTGGAAACTTGAGACCTTGGAGTTTACTGAATCAAATGATCAAAACTTATACCTAGGTACTTGAAGTGACATAATACTGAATTAAATGAGATCTGAGTGTGCTCTGTACAAAACCTAGAGGACAGAATTAAATCTTGTGGTTGATTATGTTTTGCATTTTTGAAGTTTATTCTTAAAAATGTTACTGATTGAGAAATGCTGAATATTTGACTTTCCAGCTAAAAGTTTAAGGTTCAGATTGAATTGGGAAAAAATTGTGTAGTTGTGGTAGCTAAATGACTTTGCTTATTGGTCTGATTAAAAAAGAGGATTAATTTTATGACCTCAACTGAAAATTTTTAATAGATAAACCAGTTTAAATTTAATTGATATTCTTTAAGATAATTATAAAAGGTATAAACAGCTAATGAGATTTCAGTTTTTCTGCAATATAATGTTGGCCATCTATCTTTTAGGGATTTTGGTTTTCTTGGTCAAAAAACAGTGTAGACAGGCACCATTTTGGACTGCATGACTTGGCAGCCACCATGTCAGCCACATGGCTTGCCATGCCCCTGGGGGGCGCCATCTTGAAACAGCAAAAGGCCCCTCCCTCTGATTTAGCCAAAAGGGAATGTCTGCTCACTGAGGCAGGATAGAATTTCAGGGGTGGAGTTTTAAGGCGGAGTTTTACTACAGAAATATGGATGGGGCAGAAAGTGTGCTTGCCTCGTGGATTTATTTAATACTATTTTTAAGAAGATATTTTTAATGCTTAATAAAGTTAGCAATCATGGTCTTAATTTAAGTGATATGAAAGACCAATGTTTTGAGCAGTTGGCTTTATAAGGGCCTACAATAGAGCTCGTATTCCTTAAAAAAGGCTAAGTCATTTTTCTAATCTCTTAAATCTAGAAAACCCTGCTTTCCTTAAACTAAGGACAATTAAAGGTTATATGTTCCCTCCCTAAACAAAAGTTAAATAGCTTATGTCAAAGTTTTTAAAAGGGACTGATAGCAGTAATCCAATTTCTAAAGTGAAGTATGGTAACAATTATTTCAGGTAAAAACTATAGTTTCATACTGGTCTTAGAAGGCACATTTTTTCTTTACCTGGGAAGGATAGCACAGCTACCCCAAGGTCAGAGGGCTCCAGTTAACTTGTCAACTCAGTGTTCTGGAGACCCAAAACTGTAATTTAGATAGCATGCTCTGCTTCTGTAAATTGCTTTTCTTTTTTTTTGAAAACTAGGTTCCTCATTCCAAACCTTGAGTTTAAAATTAAGTTGTCATGACCTAGAGCAAAGAATATTACAGTATATTGTGCATTTATCCCAAACAAACTTATAAATTAATTCTTTGAATGTTTGGCAGCAACTTAAGGACATGAAAGGATTTATTCCCTTCCACTGTGTGGAAGGCCCCCTGGGGAAGGCACTTAAGCATTCTGTATTGACCTTTTTTGCCAAGAGGATTCCAATTGTCTACAGCTGTTATCTGAGCTCTCCGTTCGAACAGCTGAGATCATGAAAAGCTGGTACCATGGATCTGTCTCTTGCCCAATGGCATAAGCTGGGCCCTCTCTGGAGAAGAAAGCTGGACTCCTTCTGGTCAATGCCAGGGCCCCGCCAGCAGGCGAGGGGATCCAAAGGCAGTTGCTAGGCATGGAGGCCACAGGGACTTAGGTTAACAAGGAGACAGAACTGAACCTCACATCACCCTACTTGGCCCAGAGGATGGCTGGTAGTCAATGATGGATAAGACCCCTCAGGGAAGGGTGACCTAAGACAGGCACAGTCCGGGGGGGGGGCGCAGTAGGAAGAAACTTGGGGTTCAACAGTGGTGGGGCACAGATCCTCACCCCCCCAATTGTGCAGGGGCTTGAACACTCAACCCTTCTAAGGAAGGTCTCCTGTCCCCATGGCTGCTTCTTGCTTCCCATGCCCATCCCAGATCAGGAACCAAACAACAGAAAGAGACTTGGTCCAGCTGAAATCAGAATCCAGATAAACAGAGGCTTGGCTAACAGACCCTATGTCTAAATCTAGTCTAACAATAGGAATGCTCAGAGCCTTCACAAGGATGTAAATTAAAATTATTGTTAGAGTATTAAATTTGACAGCAAAATAGTCAAGTTTTCAAATTAATTAAATTTGGCTAATTTGAAAAATGAAAAAAAGGGGGATAGTGGAAAAATATGGTCGAATAATATCATGGAAAAATGCCATGTAAGGAAATAGATCCTGTAACTAAATTACATTTAGATAAAATTTTTTTGTTTATAATGCTTATAGCGAGACACCCAGGAAAAACACACATGATGCCAGGGTAAGCCAGGAGAAGATCATTTATAGAAAAAACCCCAAGTAAGGTTTCCTTTATTAACCTCTGGTCGAGAATACGTTTGTATACTTTCAGAACAGCTCCAAAACCATGTGGATTACTGCGACAATGGATCCCAGAGAGAATTGCTCCAGCCACAAAGACAGGAGAGACAGTTCAGAGATGGAGATGGTGAAGATGCCTTGCCATGCTAGCAGCCGGCAGCTGTGAACACTGCAGGGTGCCCAGGACCAGACCAGAAAGGGCCAGACCTGCATTTGTCCACCATCCAGAGCCAGCATTTCATTGCTGGCATGTACACATGAACTGTCTGACATTGAAACTTGGACTCAGAACTGTTGGACATTGAAATTGGGACTTGTTCTCATATTTCTAGTCTACAGATACTTGATTTTTTTTAAAGAAAAAATAAGGGGAATATGCTGGAAACCATTTACTGTCTTCACTAGCTGAGTATAGACAGAGACCCCAAAAAGCTAGTAACCTTTGAAGTCCTAGCAAAGGTCAGGACTGTGCACCATCCAGTACAGGCCTCTAGCCTGTAAAGGTGAAGTAGAAATGCAAACCGACCCATGATTGGGCCTGTAAGTCTCAAGACAAGGGGGGAATGAAAGGGCAAGGGCTACGCCATCCATCTTGCCCCGGATCCTCCATTTTTAGGCAGCAGCCATTAGCCATGTGCTCAGCAAGGAGCTTCTTCCCAGAAGCCCAAGCCTCTGCTAGCCACACCTAGGATTTCTTTAAACTAACCAATGATAATCAAGGGAAGTGCACTCCATAGACACAACAACATCCTGTGTAACAAGACTCTGACTTGTGCCTGGCCAATTGGCAGCCCTCTCTCCTCCCCTTACTCTAATCCCCCGATAAAACCCCTCTCCCCACAGAGCTCTCTCTCTCTCTCTGCCTCCTGCCACTGCGTCAGTGAGTGTGGTGGACGGGGAGCTCAAGCTAGCTTGAATAAAGGCTCTTTTGATTTTGCATTGTACTTGGCTCTCTGATGGTCTTTTGGGGATCCTGAAATCTGGGCTTAACATCTGTACTAGGTGTCCTATAGGGCCCAGTGGCTCAGCCTCCCCAATTACCTGAGTAGACACTCTTGGTTCTCCCCCTTGTGGGCTTTGTGCACAGTCTTGTTGTAGTTAAGCCTTGATTGTTGTAGGTAACACTGGGAGGGATTGACCTCCAGGCCAATTGGCTGTGAGAATCAGCTGTGTCTGCAGTGGGAGAACTTCTGTGCTGGAGACAACGCTCTGGGGCAAGACTTGCTTCAATGGGGCTTTGGTGCTCACTGAGTCTCCTCCTGCGTGTGTCCTTTATGAATCCGAGGAACTGCAATCTGGATGGTCCCACTCTGACCACCAGGCACACTGGCTCCTGGATCTCTAAGGAGATGCTAATCTAGCCTCTGCCTGAGGCTATCCAGCAGGAGCCAGCTGTGACGCAATGCAAGTTGCCCTGGGGCCTTGGGCCAGCTGCAGTTTGTTAGGTAATTATCAGAATGCAAAGGACCAGTCCTTTCATATGCAAAAGCCTCCATGGCTTGGGCAGGGCGGAGTCCCAGGGGATCAACAGGGCAGAGTGAGCAGTTATGGCTGCTCTCAGTCCTGCCCTCAGACACCCTGCTCTCAGTGTCCCGGCAATCGCTGCAAGCACCCCCGAGAGAAAGGTGCCCTCGAGTTCTGACCGATGCCAGACAGTCCAGTTTCTCCCGTATGAGTCTGGGTCCCCAGAGACTCTCCCAGAACTGGAGCTCAGAGCTTGAGACTCCCTCCTGACTGAAAAAGACAACCGAGTCCTCAGCCACCAACCCTCTCCACATGCGCCCCTGTACCTCTGTGTTTTACTTCCACACTGCACCTCCTCTGAGTCTTGGGATGCTTTTCTCTTTCCTTCTAGTTGTAGAGTTTCCACTCAGCCAGCCTTCCTGTGGTTCTGGATGATGTCCATTCCATCTTTTAGTTGATTTTTGAAGTGGTTGTGCGAGGCAGCAATCTTTGGTGTTTACCTATGCCGCCATCTTGGTTTTTCCTCTCAATAAAATCCAAATTCTTCATTTTAGTTACATCTATTTATGTCTAAACAACTTTGAGATTTTAAATCCAATTATTATTATCCAAGACATTTTCTTTGGCAAATTCTGTAACAGAGATAACTCACTGGCTTTCAGTGGCTTTAATGTTAAAGTATTATTTTATATTATTTTCCTTTTATAAAAACAGGAGTGCACCCTGGGACCTGTGAGGCAACCTTGGAATTTGGTCTATTATTTTTTCAAGAACTGCCCATTATTATGGAAATATTAATCCTATTGTCAAAACCCAGCCTGTATATTTTTCCTTGTGTCATTTACACCACCTTTTGCATTTGCATTCCACACCCTGTACAGCAGCAACTTTGCAGAGTGCCCTCTCACACTCCAGGACCCTGTGGGGGATGTTGGAGAGCCAGTTTTGGCATGATCCACACAGGCCAGGCTGAGGGACCCCACCTGCTGGAAGGACCCCGCTCACTCTGCAGACAACGGGGAGGGACTGTGGGAGGTTGACTCCAGAGCATGTCCATCCCATCTCACCCAGTCCCACCCCACAGGCCACCTTCTAATTAATTTCCTTTCAATGTGCATGAATCCGTGCACCAGGCCACTAGTATTTTTTAAAAAGTCAACAAATGTAATAATTCCAAATATACAAACCCACAGCTAACATCATACTCAACAATGAAAAGCTAAAAGCATTTTCTTTAAGATCAGGAACAAGACAGGGATGTTCACTTTCATCACTTCTATTCAACATAATATTGGAAGGCATCTCCATAGCAATCAGACTTAAATAAACAAATAGATAGTGTCCAAATTGCAAAGGAAGAACTAAAACTGTCATTTGCTGATGACATGATACTATATATATAGAAAACCCTAAAGAGTCTACCAAAAACAAAAAAACTATAAGAACTGATGAATAAATTTAGTAAAGTAGCAGGGTACAAGACTAATATTCAAAAATTGGTTGCATTTTTATATGCCAACAATAAAATATCAGAAAGAGAAATTTAAAAAATCCCATATATAATCGCATAATAAAATAAAATTTCTAGAAATAAATTTAACCCAAAATGTAAGAGATCTGTATTTGGAAAATTTTAAACATTGAGAAAAGAAATTGAAAAAGATACAAGTAAATAAAAGAATATACTCTGTTCATGGATAGGAAGAATTAGCATTGTTAAGATGTTCTTACCACCCCAAGAAATCTATAGATTCAACTCAATCTCTATCTAAATACTGATTGCACTTTTCACATAACTCAAACAAATACTCCTAAATTTTATATGGAACCACAAAAGACTGAATAGTCAAAGCAATCTTGAGAAAAAGAAAGAATTGGAGGAATACACTACCTGATATTAAACTATACTACAAGGCTATTGAAATTTAAATATCATGGTACTGGCATAAAAACAGACACATAGACCACTGGAACAGAATAGGGAGCCTGGAAATAAACTCACACATATATGGTCAATTAATCTATGAAAAAATATGCAAGAAAATACAATAAAATAATGACAGTCCTTCAATAAGTGGTATTTAGAAAATGGGACAGTATACATGTAAAAAAAATGAAACTACCCACTTCCTTGCACCATATAAAAAGATAAACTCAAAATGGGTTAAAGACTTCAATGTTAAGACCAGACACCATAAAAATTTTAGAAGAAAATGTACAAAGTAAACTCTCTGACATTTTTTAGCAATATTTTTCTGATATGTCTCCTTGGGTAAGGGGAAAAATAAACAAATGGAATTACATCACACTAAACATATTGCACAATGAAATAAACCATCAACAAAGTGAAAAGACAACCTATTGAATGGCAGAAGCTATTCACCAATGATACCTCCAATAAGGGATTAATATCAAAAATATATAAGGGACCCATACAACTTAACACCAAAAAACAACCCCAAATAATTCAATTTAAAAATGAGCAGGGAACAGAAGACTTGCTGGAGAGAACCCTGATAACCAAGGACTGAAAGAGGAGACTGCACAGAGATTGGTAGGAGGGGCAGAAGCATGAAAGGGCTGGCCAGGTTCCCACAGACAGCAACTGAAGTTCCAGAGAAAAATCTCAACTGTGGCGGGTTGCCATTGAGAAATCTAGGGTCTAATCCCCAAGATGGACGACTCCCCCCCCGCCCCCCAGCAGCAGAAAGCACCAGATTGAGAAGGGTATCCACATAATATGTGGCTATGAAAAGCAGCAGGGTTGCTGTCTGCCAGGAAGAGATGACTGGAAATTCAGGTACACTCTTAAGGGGCTAATGCACAAGATTTCCTGTGGAGCCACTCACCTTGTGCTCTGGCAGAGGGAAGACAGTGCCTTATAAACATAAGCCAGGACTTGAGCTATATAAATATAAGCCAGGGTTGGAAGCTCTGGGGTTAGAGCTCAGAAGGCAGATACCCGCTTTTCCTGTGCTGAGTCATTCCTTCACACTGCAGAGGTCATCTTTCTCACCCAGACATTTGCTATACAAGCAACCTTGCCTGGGGGGAAGAAAGTTGATGCACACTATTAGAAAACATCCTGCTGAGGAAACCAAGATGGTGGAATAGGTAAACACCAGAAATTGATGCCTCCCACAACAAATTCAAAAATATAACTAAAAGACAAAATGGACATCATCCAGAACTACAGGAAGGCTGGCTGAGTGGAAATTCTACAACTAGAAGGAAAGAGAAAAGCACACTGAGACTCAGAGGAGCTGCGGAGGTGGAGTGCAGAGGTACAGAGGCGCACCAGCAAGGGCTGGTGACTGAGGACATGGCTGTCTTTTTGAATCGGGAGGGAGCCACAAGCCCTCAACTGCTCTGAACTCCAGTTCTGGATGAGTCTCTGGGGACCTAGACTCATACTAGGAGAAACTGGACTGTCTGGCAGCGGGCAGAACTCGGAACTCGAGGGCGGCTTTCTCTCAAAGGTGCTTGCAGCTGAGACAGGGACACTGAGTCTCGAGGCCCCTTAGGGTAAGGCTGAGGATCAGCCATGGCTGATAGCTCCGCCCTGTTGATTCTCTGAGACCCCGTCCCACCCAAGCTGTGCAGAGGCTTTTGAATGTGAAAGGCCTGGCCCTTTGCAATCTGAAAATTACCTCACAAACTGCAGCTGGGCCAAACAGACCCAGAACTTACAAGAGAAGGCCCAAGGCCCCACAGTAGCTTGCATTGCTTCACAGCTGGGACTCATCAGGGCACCTCCAAACTCCAGAAAAGGAAGGGGAATGTGCAGTCCTTTTCATAGCTCCTACTGGGTAACCTCCAAGAGCCTGTGTACCCAGTGGTCAGAGGGGGCCATCCGGATTACAACTCCTCAGACCCATAAGGGACACACCCAGAGGGCAGACTCAGTGAGCACCAAAGACCCACTGAAGCAAGTAT
>NW_006293437.1:73428-75240 GCF_000327345.1 Myotis davidii | reverse complement strand
CAGCAAAGTGAAGGCCAGGAAAAGAGCTTCACAGATAAGAAAAAGCTAAAGGAGTTCATCACCACCAAATCAGTATTATATGAAATGCTAAAAGGTATTCTTTAAGAAGAGGAAGAAGAAGAAAAAGGTAAAGATACAAATTATGAACAGCAAATACACATCTATCAACAAGTGAATCTGAAAATCAAGTGAATAATCTGATGAACAGAATGAACTGGTGATTATAATAGAATCAGGGGCATAGAAAGGGAGTGGACTGACTATTCTTGGGGGGGAAAGGGGTGAGGGGGATGCGGGAAGAGACTTGACAATAATCATGCACCTATGGATGAGGACAGTGGGGAGAGAGGGTGAGTGTGTGTGGTGGGGGGTGGGAACCGGGTGGAGGGGAGCTATGGGGGGAAAAAGAGGAACAACTGTAATAATCTGAACAATGAAGATTTAATAAATAAATAAAAAGGAAAAAAATAAAAAAGAAAACATCTTGCCCCATGGTGCAAAGTTACTCAGGCCCCATTAAGAGACTACAATTAGCCTCCAGGCAGAAGCAACTGCCTCAACCAAGAGTTTTGAAATAAAAAACACTCTTGCCACACCTGTGAATAATTGCCTGTGGGCCATTCAAGACAAAATCCTATCAGTCTTCAGACAGAGGTTTTCTCTGGAGATTCAGAAACGGCAGTTGACACTGTCCTACACTAGAGATTGAGAGGCATAGCAAATCTACCTAATATATAGTCAGAAACCCAAACAGGGAGCCAAAATGGGGAGAAAAAGAAACAACCCCCAAATGAAACAACAAGAGAATTTTCCAGAAGAGATAAATGAAACAAAGATAAGAAATTTATCTGATAGTTTAGAATAATGATGGTAAAGATGCTCAATAGCATGAGAAAAGATGTAACTATGAAAACAGAAATAAAGAATGACATAGAGCCCTGACCGGTTTGGCTCAGTGGCTAGAGCGTCGGCCTGGGGACTTAACGGTCCCAGGTTCGATTCTGGTCAAGGGCATGTACCTTGGTTGCGGGCACATACCCGGTGGGGAGTGTGCAGGAGGCAGCTGATTGATGTTTCTCTCTCATCGATGATTCTAACTCTCTATCCCTCTCCCTTCCTCTCTGTAAAAAATCAATAAAATATATTAAAAAAAGGAATGACATAGAACAAATACAGAACATATTGGAAGGAATATACAGCAGGTTAGGGGAAGCTGAGGATCGAATCAGTGAATTAGAAGACGGTTGAAAAAAATCACTCAATCAGAGAACAGAAAAGAAAAAAACAATTAAAAAGCAGGAGGACAGCTTAAGGGAACTTTGGGACAATGTGAAACAAAACAGTATTCGAATAACCTCTGTGTCAGAAGAGGCAGAAAAGGAGAAAGGGAGAAAGGAATAGGGAACATGTTTGAAGAAATAATGGCAGAAAATTCCCTAACTTGGTAAAGGAAAAAGTCACACAAATTCAGGAGGCACAGAGAACCCCAGGCAAGAAGAACCCAAACAGGATGTGCCCAGACACAATAATTAACATGCCAAAAATTAAAGACAAAGAGCGAATACCAAAGGCAGCAAGAGAAAAGCAAACTATTACCTACAAAGGAACTCTAATAAGGCTGACATCTGATTTCTCATCAGAAACTCTACAGGCCAGAGGGAATGGAATTAAATACTGAAGGTAATGGAAACCAAGGATCTGAAACTAAGATTACCATATCCAGCAAGGATATCATTCAAAATAGATGGTCAAATAAAGAGCTTCCCAGACCAAAAAAAAAAAAAAAAAAAAAAAAAAACAAAAAAAACAAAC
>NW_006293437.1:71920-73259 GCF_000327345.1 Myotis davidii | reverse complement strand
TTAAATGCTCCAATCAAAAGGCAGAGGGTAGCTAAATGGATACAAAAACATGACCAACTGTATGCTGTCTACAAGAGACCCACCTGAGAACAAAAGACACACAGAGGATGAGTGTGAAGAGATGGAAACAAATTTTTCATGCAAGTGGAAAAGAAAAAAAAGCTGGAGTAGCAATACTCACATCCCACAAAATGGACTTCAAAATGAAGGCCATCACAAGAGACAACAAAGGTCACTACATAATACTAAAGGGATCAATCCAAGAAGAGGATATAACCCTAGAAAACATATATGCACCCAATATAGGAACACCTAAATATATTTTAAAATTACTTTAAGAGGATTTTAAGGGAGAGATAGACAACAATAGAGTCATAGTAGGGGACTTTAACACCCTGCTGACTTCACTGACTAGGTCTCCCAGACAAAAAAAATTAACAAGGAAACAGTGACTCTAAAGGACACACTGGATCAGATGGATTTAATTGAAATTTATAGAACATTTCAGTCCAAAGCTGCAGAATATACATTCGTCTCATGTGCACATGGATCATTCACAAAGATAGACCACATTTTAGGACACAAAACAAGTCTCTACATGTTCATGGAATTATATCAAGCATCTTCTCAGATCACAGAGGAATGAACTTAGAAATCAACTACAGTAAAAACAATCAAATACATTCAAACACATGAAGGCTAAATAGCATGTTATTAACCAATTAATGGGCTACCAATGAGATCAAGAAAGAAATAAAAAAAATTCTGGAAACAAATGAAAATGAACACATTACAACCCAAATTCTCTAGGACACAGCAAAAGCAGTCCTGAGAGGAAAGTTCATAGCACTATAAGCCAACCTAAGGAAAAAAAATCAACAATAAAATATTTAACCTTACAACTTAAATAATTAGGAAGGGAACTATAAGAAAAGCTCAGAATAAGTAGAAGAAAGGAAATAATAATTATTAGAGCAGAAATAAATGACATATAGCTTAAAAAATAATAATACAAAAGAATCTTTGAAAACCAGAGCTAGTTCTTTGAAAGGATAAATAAAATGGATGAACTGTTGGCCATACTAATCAAGAAACAAAGAGAAAGAACCCAAATAAATAAAATCATAAATGAAAGCTGAGAAGTAACCACTGATACCACAGAAATACAAAGGATTATAAGGAAATGCTATGAACAATGATATGCCAACAAGCTGGATGATGTGGATGAAATGGAAAAATTCCTAGAAAAATACAATCTTTCAAAACGGAATCAGGAAGAACAGAAAAACTGAATAGGCTGATAACAACCCATAAAATGGAAACAGTAATCAAAACACTC
>NW_006293437.1:42948-71702 GCF_000327345.1 Myotis davidii | reverse complement strand
GATCATATCAATAAATGTAGAAAGCATTTGATAAAATCTAGTGGACATGATAAAAACTCTCAGCAAAATGATAATAGAGGGAACATACCTCAAGGCCACATATGAAAAAATCTTCCACTCAGTGGTCAAACACTACCAGAGTTTCTCTTATGATTGTGAACAAGAATTGGGATGTCTCTTTCACCACTCTTATTCAACATAGTCCTGGAAGTTGTAGCCACAGTGATCAGACAAAAAGAAGAAATAAAAGGAATCCAAATTGGAAAGGAGGAAGTAAAGCTGTCATTATTCACAGATGACATGATATTACACGTAGAAAACCCTAAAGACTCCACCAAAAAACTACTAGATTTAATAAATGAATTTGGCAAAGTAGCAGGATACAAAATCAACACCCAAAAAATTTGATGGCTTTTTTATACACCAACAATAAATTCTCAAAAAGAGAAACTAAAAATAAATCCCATTTTTTGCATCAAAAAGTTTAAAATACTTAGGAATAAACTTAACCAAGGTGGCAAAAGACCTGTACTCAGAAAACTACAGGACATTGAAAAAAGAGATAGAAGATGACATAAACAAGGGGGAAAACATATTGTGTTCCTGGATTGGTAGAATCAATATCATTAAAATGTCCATACTACCTAAGGCAATCTACAGATTCAATGCAATCCCTATTAAAATACCAACAGAATATTTCACAGATCTAGAACAAATACTCCACAAATTTATATGGAATAAAAAAATACCCTGAATAGCTGCAGTAATCTTGAGAAAGAGGAACAAAGTTGGAGGACTCAAAATACCAGATTTCAAGTTATATTTCAAAGCCACCATAATCAAAACAGCTTTGTACTGGCCCAAGAACAGGCATATAGACCAATGGAACAGAACAGAGACCCCAGAAATTGACCCACGCCATTACGCTCAATGAATATTTGACAAAGGAGGCAGGAGCATATGATGAGGTCAAGACAGTCTCCTCAATAAATGTTGGGAAAATTGGACAGATACATGCAAAAAAATAATAAAACTGGGCCACCAACTTAACCATTCACATGAATAAACTGAAAATGGATAAAAGACTTAAATGTAAGTTGGGAAACCATAAAAATCCTAGAAGATACATAGGCAGCAAAATCTCATACATCTCATGTAGCAAATATGTTTATGGATACATCTTCTAGGGTAAAGGGAACTAAGGCAAAATAAACAAATGGGGCTACATCAATATAAAAAGCTTCTGCACAGCAAAAGAAACCATCAACAAACAACAAGGGAGCCCACTGTATAGAAGAACATATTTGGCAATGATACATCTGATAAAGGGTTATTATCCAAAATATATAAGGAACTCATACAACTTAACAGAAGGAAGACAAGCAATTTAATTAAAAAATGGGCAAAGGACCTAAACAGACACTTCTCCAAAGTGGACATACAAATGGCCAAGAGACATACGAAAAAAAATGCTCAAAGTCTCTGATCATTGCTGGAAGCTATCCATTGTCTACACTATCAGGAAAGTGTAAACAAGGAACCCAGAAAGCTGATGGACCTTGAGCTTTGGCAAGGGCTAAAGTTATGCACCGATTGTTTAGTTGAGACAATGGTGAATCAAGCAATTTCCTAACCTAATAGTCTCAAAGTGAATCTTTACTAATATTTACTGACCTTTAAGATAGTCTGTCTGCTACTGGAATTGCCGGCCTAAGGGCAAGATGTGTATCTAAAATTGAATAAAAAGCTAGGAGGGCCTGGGCACCAGTGAAGTCCTTCCACTACAGTTGGGTTCTCTGCCTGGCCCCCTGTGATTTCCAAATTCATATTTCTTGTCTAGTCTTGTCATTTGTGCGCGGCCCTTCTTCAGGTCCTGAACCTTAGCTGCGCAGGTTGCGGCTGTCACATCTTTCACAGATCATCAGAGAGATGCAAATTAAAATGACAATGAGGTATCACCTCACACTTGTCAGAATGGCTTCCATCAACAAATCAACCAATACCAAGTGTTGGCGAGGACATGGAGAAAAGGGAACCCTAGTACACTGCTGGTGGGAATGCAGACTTGTGCAGCCATTATGGAAAACAGTATGGAGTTTCCTCAGAAAATTAAATATGGGACTGCCATTTGACTCAGTGATCCCACTTCTAGGAATATATCCTAAGAAACCAGAAATGCCAATCAGAAAGAATATGTGCATCCCTATATTCATAGCAGCACAATTTACAATAGCTAAGATCTAGAAACAGCCCAACTGCCCATCAGTAGATGAGTGAATAAAAAAGCTGTGATACATTTACTCCATGGAATACTATGCAGCAGTAAAAAAGAAGAATCTCTTACCCTTTGAGACAGCCTGGAGGGGCCTGGAGAGTATCATGTTAAGTGAAATAAGTCAGTCAGAGAAAGACAAGTATCATGTGATCTCACTCATATGTGGAATCTAAGTAACAAAATAAACTGATGAACGGAGTGGATCCAGAAAAATGGAAGCATGGAACAGAGTGGGGAATCTCAAAAGGAAGGTGGGGGAGGTAATCAACCAAAAACCTTGTATGCAAATATGCATGGCCTATGGACACAGATGAGGCTATGCATATATGGGGTGGTGAGGGCCTGGGGTGGGGGCAGGCTTTAAGGGGTTAGTGGGGGGGGGAGGAGACATGTAATACTATTAACAATAAACAATTATTTAAAACAATAATAATAATGAATAAAATCAATAGAAACATTAAAAAAAAATAAAGTAAAATTACAGCCAATGGGGGAGGGAGGAATGACAAGAGGACCTGAATAAATATTTCTACAAAGAGGACATACAGATGGCCAACAGACACATGTAAAGATGCTCAACTTCACTATTCATCAGAGAAATGCAAATTTAAATCACAATGAGATGTCACCTCACACATGTCAGAATGATTATCTATCAATGCCCTAGCTTGTTTGCTCAGTGGATAGAGTGTTGGCCTGCAGACTGAAGGGTCTTGGGTATGATTCTGGTCAAGGGCATGTACCTCGGTTGCATGCTCTTCCCTAGCCTGGGCCCTGGTCAGGGTGGGTGCAGAAAGCAACCAATCGATTTGCTTCTCTCACATTGATATTTCTCTCTGTCTTTTCCTCTCTCTTCCACTCTCTCTAAAAATCAATGGAAAAATATCCTTAGGTGAAGATTAAAAAGTAATAGTAATAAATAAATAAACTAAGAACCACAAGTGTTGGTGAGGATGTGGAGGAAAGGGAACCCTCATGCACTATTGGTGAGATTATAAAATGGTGAGCCACTATGGGAAACAATATGGTGGTTCCTTAAAAATTTAAAAATAGAACTATCATAAATACTACTTCTGGGTATTTATCTGAAGAAATTCAAAACACTAATTTGAAAAGACATGTGCATTCCTATATTTATTACAGTCAAGATATGGAAGCAACCTAAGTGGCCATGGGTGGATGAATGGATAAAGAAAATGTAGTACTATATATAGTGAAATATTATTCAGCCATAAAAAATGAAATCTTACCATTTGTGATAATATGGGTGGACCTAGAGCAAGCATGTCAAACTCAAAAGCTAACATGGGCCAACTAAACAAGGTTTAAGTTTATGTGGACCTCAAAAAAACAAAACTTCAATTTTCATAGAAACATAGGTTTATTTTGGTAGAGACATGCTAAATACAAAGGGCTGAAATAAATGAGTAATTGTTAACATAATCGAAGATTTTAATAAAAATTAATATTCTTTTTGAACATTAACTTAATAGACACTGAATAACTGCACAAATTAATAAGCATAATGCAAATAAACCTATTTTTCTTGTTCTCCAAAAGTGAAATATTTCCTGTGGTACACACCGAACAAGTGAGTCCAAGACAAACGACGTGGCAACTGGCTGGTAAAATATTCGCTGCAAGTACTAGTGGAGAGAAATGGTGCGCTTGTGCGTAAGGCGTGTAAGGGAAATGAATGCAATACGATTATAGTAATTAGTCAGCGAACATTGTAGTTCATTTGTTATTAATAATTATGTATAACAAAATATTATAAAAAGTGTTATGAAGTTTTTATGAAAATGTTTCTTACATACCATTATATTGGCTGGGCCACAAAAATATTTATTGTGGGCCACGAGTTTGACATGCTTGACCTAGGGTATTATGCTAAGGTAAATAAATCAGAAAAAGACAAATGCCATATGATTTTACTTATATGTGGAATCTAATATATATATACAAACTCATAGTTATAGAGAACAAGTTAATGGTTCCAAATGGGAGGGTGGTTTAGGGGATATGTTAAAAAGGTGAAGGGGTTAAGAAGTACAAATTGGGCCCTAGCAGGTTTGGCTTAGTTGATAGAGCATCGGCCCAAGGACTGAAGGATCCCGGGTTTGATTCTGGTCAAAGGACACATACCTTGGTTGCAGGCCTGATCCCTGGCCCTGGTTGGGGCCCGTGTGGGAGGAAACCAATTGACGTGTTTCTCTCACATTGATGTTTCTCTCTCTTTGTCTCTTCCTCTTCCTTCTAATCTCTCTAAAAAAGAAAAAAAAATCATTGGAAAAATATCCTTAAGTGAGGATTAACAACAAAATAAGTGGATTACCCTCTAGTGACCTGGCAGCAGAGACCAAGCCATGACCACTTTTTGACATCAGATGAAAGTCCATTTTGTATCCCCTCCCAAGATTCGAAACCAGTACAAGTAATATCTGACTTTTACCTAATACTACTTGGGTGGAAAAAAAATAGCACTTTGGGAGGAAATCCTTCAGATTGAATTATTTCCCAGTTTATGAAAAACAGAGCCTGAAAAGGGGAGGGAATTTCCCTGACCTTGGCACCCAGGCGACAAAGGTTGCAGAAGCAGGCTGAGTGAATTTGGACCCTGAAAGGGTTCCTGAATATAATTATGCGGCTTGCTCTCTGAGCATTAGATGATGGTACTCAAACCCCAGGTAGACAAATTTCATAATACTACTCTCATTCCTGTTT
Source organism: Myotis davidii (assembly GCF_000327345.1). Lineage (NCBI taxonomy): Eukaryota > Metazoa > Chordata > Mammalia > Chiroptera > Vespertilionidae > Myotis > Myotis davidii. The sequence goes on along the minus strand of NW_006293437.1, from coordinate 66,703 downwards.
ATATCTGGAAAATTAAGACATAAAATTTAGCTGTGCTAAAAACATAAAGGCTGCTTATGAAACAAGTTGTAAGGGGCTTTCTAAAAGGTCCAATACATTTTATAGGTAGCCAATACTTACTTGAGAAAGCCTTGAGTACAGTTCTGATGCCACCTCGTGGTTAACATTGAGATCAGCACTTCTAAACAAAATTTGTAGAGCAGAGGGATGGAGATGATATATTCTGGGAGGGGTGAGTAGTCATAAGTTCCTGAAGATGTGGGGAGGGAAGAGAGATGCAACTCGAGAAGTAACCTAGGACCAGCTCCTGAAGTAGGCCTTTATCTCAAGTCAGTGCCTATGTGACACGATCAGATGTGTGTTTTAGAACAATTCAGCTGTTGGCATGGACCAAGAGAGACTGGGAGAGGGGTCACATGCCTCTGAGGTGGTTGTGCCTAAGACTTTCAGCCTGAATTGTTGGGCCATACCTCTGCTGCAGCTGCCTCTTATGAGAAAATGAGCAGGGATTGCGGCTTACTTGTTCAGGTCTATATCCCCCCTGCCTAGAAAAGTGCCTAGTACATAATAATTCTTAATTAAAATAAAAAGGGGCATATTTACTATATAAAATATTACATGAGCCTGGCTGGTGTGGCTCAGTGCTATTGATCCATGAACCAGGAGGTCACAGTTCAATTTCTGGCCAGGGCACATGCCTGGGTTGTGGACTCGATCCCCTGTGGGCTCGATCCCCAGTGGGGGACGTGCAGCAGGCAGCTGATCAATAATTCTCTCTCATCTTTGATGTTTTTCTCTCTCTCTCCCTCTCTTTCCTCTCTCTGAAATAAAAACATTAAAAATAAAATGAAATATTACATGATAATACTGTCAAAATATAGACCCTCTACCCCATGAATCCCCAGAGCATCAACCAAAAGACTTGTATGCATGCATATAAGCATAACCAATGGACATAAAACACTGGGGGGGTCGGGGGGGCGGTGAGGGCATGTGTTGGGTGGGTAGGGGAGGCTGGGGGAAGGTCAATGTGGGGGGAAGAAGACATATGTACTACTATCTGTAACACTTTAAACAATAAAATTAAATTAAAAAAATAAAGAATAAGGAAGTAGCTCTGGTCTTCACACCAGCCTGAGGCAGACCTCAGGCTCCCCATCTTCCAGCTGGAAACTACAGAGCTCGGTGAGGTTACCCTCCACGCCTTTTCATGATTCTTACACTGCTCAGGCCCCAGAAAGCCCCTGCCTGTTTCCTATAGAAACCCTGGATTTGGGGCCAGACCAGGCTTAGCTGGAGTCAGCCTGTCACACCTGGACCTCCAGGTTAAAGCAGCTGTCACAAGAGGAGCCGGGAAAATGTTCTCTGAACAACGTAAGGAACAACTATTGTTCCAGAAAAACAGTATCTCAAATGACATTTCCAAGGACTCCCCCCAAGTTAATGGAACCCAGCAAACCCCAAAGAGAGAGAGGTGGCATCCAATCCCACTAGAAAATATGAAAAGGCTCTACTGTCCCGTGAGAGAGGGGTGGGGAGGGCTTCAGAGAGGCTGCACACACCAATGTCTTCTGCCTTCCTCCATTACCGTAAATTTACAAATGGGGAAACTGGGGAGGACCCCAAAGTAAAAGATTCTCTCTGAGGTTACTTCGCAGGCTTGGGAAACCACAGCACCCTCCTTTCCTGTTAATCGTGGAAAAGTGGGGTCCAAAGGTGATAGATTTCCAAAGCAGCCTCACCTCTACACACTCCCACTGCCTCCATTAGGCCCGCCATGCTGGGCCTCCTTCCTGTCGCCAGCACCATTGGCTGGACTTGCTAAGCCCAGGAGCTGGCTGCGCTCAAGCCCATTTGGCCCAACTCAGCTCCACTAGGTCCAGTCATCCACTGGGTGCCACTCTGCCCACCTTCTTGACCCCTTTCAGCTGGTGGAACAACACGGATTCACCAGCTCTCCCTGCTTCATCCCACAGAGCCACTAGCTGGTCCAGGAAGGCCTCACCCAAACCCTAACCCTCACCCTAACCCTACAGGTATGGCTCCACCATCCCTCCTTGCTCCTGCCTTCAGTCACCTAAGAAGCACTTGTGCACCTTGCAATTCCCCTTCTGGGGAAGTCTGTCACACACAACCCCACAGGAGTCTTCCAGGATTTCCATCATTGCCCGAGGCCATGGGGCTGAGGAAGGAACCTGGACTCTGGAGCATCGTGAACTTGGCATGGAGTCCTGCCCCCCAGCATGGCAACTGGATGACCTTGGGCAGGCCTCTCACCTCTGAGTCTCAAGTCTCTCCATCTGCAAAATGAAGCTGCCAATAAATCCCACTCTCCCAGCCCATGGAAGGACTAGGGAGCCAGTGGCCACTTGTTGAATGGAGTGTGGACACAGAGCAGAGCTGGGTGACCAGAAAGAGAGAGCCCTGGCCCACACCACCCAGGAGCCAGAGGACTAACCCTAGGGTGGCAAAAAAAGGCTGGACCTCTACTTTCCCCTGGTTGTATGCCTTGAGCAGGTTGCTTAGACATAGTGAGCCCAGTTTCCTGTCCCTAAAACGGACATAGCACCTTGGCCAGCAAGATCTATTTGTGCTCACTCTGGTCCAAGAAGTCTCAGAATGAGGCTGCACATGCCAGTCCCATTTCCCATTCCTCAAAGGGTTGGGTGAGGAGAAAGATGTCTCTTATAATGACCCTTAGTGTAACTGAGATTCATTCCATAAACTTTGACTAGCATAGAACTCAAGGCTGGACACGCAGCAGAAACTGACTTTACTGATTTAGTAAAAACAGTTGTTATAAGGGGAGATAGTAGAATTAGAAAAACCTGAAGAAGGGAGGCGGAAGCCTGGCTGCTTCAGGTGGTCTTGATCCTGAAAACCTCGGAACTGTCACCCTTGGACACTGCTGCTGTATGAAGGCACTACAACCCCTTTTGCTGTCACTGTTCAGACTGTGTGTGCGGAGACAGGATCTGACTGACGGGGCAAAGGTGTCAGGAAGCTCTTCACACTGGAGTAGGTTTGAAGGATAAATAGAACTTCTCCAGCAGGAGAGGGAAGGGCCTTCTAGGGGGAGCAGCACAGAGGGCCTGCAACCTGGGGACATCTCAGAATTCTGATGGCCATGCCAGGACAGGGACTTCCAGGTCCTCTGATTCAGTTCTCATAAAACCTTACAGAAATAAGTGTTATTAATTTTTTGGAAAGTGATTTTTGTTGACACCTGTAGAGAATGTTTATGAGTTTATTTGAAACAAATTAAAGACATGCTGGGAGCAAGATCTCAAATGCTCTACAGAAAGGGTTTTGCAGTTTTTTTTATGCATTTGAAATGAGGAAGGTTACATGTTGAAAAACAGGGATTGGATTACAGGATAGTTAATAAGATTACGTGCTCTCTTGAGGGTGGTATGGCTTATCTCAAAGGTGTGTTAACCTAGAGGCACAGAAACAACGGACAGGGCTTGCTCAAGGCAAAGAAAAATTTTGCTAGAAAGTTATATGCCTAGGGCATGACTGCCCACTGTGACTGCCCAGTTAGGAATTTATAATTAGATTACCCTGTGAGGTTACTTTTCATAGGATTCCTACCCCCTTCCTTTTTTTTCCCCCCACCCACAGGAGGGAACTAGTGGAAGGCTGCTTGGTCCTCTTGTCCTGGGTTTATCTGGGTCCTGAGGAATGTGGACAGAAAGTAGGACAATAAGAAAGCCCAAAGCATCTGTTTTCCTTCTACTAGAAACCCAAATTCCCAACTAGAGGGGCCTAAACCATGAGAATTTTTTTTTTAACTTGGAAAAAAACCCCCAAAACCTAGAGGTGAGCAGTCTGGGCTGCAACAGCAGCTCACCCAGGCTGCCAGTCCCAGGCCCCTTCCTGTTTTCCATTCTGCTCTTCCTCCTCGAAATGGTGGCCACGCATGGGAAGAAGGGGAACCCAAGGGACTAAAGACCCAGTCATCTCCACCTGCTTCTCATGGGCTAGAAGAGAGTAATGGCCACTCATAGCTGCAGATGATGCTGGGATATGTAGTTTTTAAAGTCTATCAAAAGACCGAGGCTCTATCTCCAAGACAAGGGATATTTTTCATCGCTTTTTAATCTATAATAATGATACCAGCTTCACTGTTCATTTACAGCTATTTGTTCAAAGTGCCAATTATGTATGGTTTAGGCAAAAAGCTGGCTGTTATATGTATAGTAGTGAAGTGAACAGACAAGGATCTGTCCTCACTGGGGTCACTATGTGCAAAGCACCTAACACCCATTACTCTGTTAATTCTCATAGCAGCACTGAGAGGTAAGTATGAGCACCCCATCTTGTGGACAACTAAATGGAGGCTCTGAGAGGTAATGATACAACCGAGCCAGCATTCAAACGCATGTTGGTCCACTTCAAAGCTTCAGCTAGTAATAATGTTTCCTCAGCTGTGTTTTCTATCCTGGCTCCACCCAAAGTCTGGGACCTATTCTTCAGAGATTCTGGTTTAGTTGGTTGGAGGTAGATCTCAGGCATCAGTTTACGTGTATTACCTTATTTAATCCTCACAATAACTAGAAATGGGGGTATTTTTCTATTTAAAACCAGAAAAACTAAGACCCAGAGAGGTAGCCTCCTTTGCCCATAATCACACAGCAAGTCCACAATGGAACTGGAATGTGTATCCACATCTCTGCTTTATCCAAAGAGCTGTCCTTGGCTCCAGAAAAAGGTGGCTTCTGTAAATTTTGGGAGTATACTGGCCAATCCTTCTGCCAGTCTCTAGCCTAGAAGACTCCTTGGGTAGGTGTGTGCCTGTGATACACAGGCCTGGTCACACCAGGGCTGCAGTGGAAGCCAGCCTGCTGAAAGCCAGTGTGGCTGGGCCAAGGTGGGGGTTGGGCATGGGGACATGCTTTTTCCCAGAACAACAAGCAGTGGCTTCCTCCTCGCCAGCCGAGCCCTGCCTGATTGTCAGGCTCAGAATGGGTCACTAGCCAGGGACTGGAGGGCAGGCAGGGCTCCAGGGCCAGTTCTGAAGGAAATCACATGGTGGGGTCACAGGCCTGACCCAGGAATGGTGAAGGGAGGGAGATATTTCAAGCCTGAGAGGAAGGACCCAGCCCATGAGATGAATCACCCGGGACAGATTATCCTGAGGAAGACCTTGGGAGTGGAATTGTGATAAGCACCCTCTTCCCAAGGTGACCAGGAGCCATGGCCAGGCCAAGTGTGGCTGGAGAACTTAGATCTATTTAGGACACCCACTAGGGCCCATGCTTTCCAGAAGTGACTTCCCAGTCACCTAACCTGATGATGAGTACCTTCACTTAAAGCTGAGAAAATGGAGCCTTGCAGATAAATCACTTCCTCAGTCACAAGGCCAGAGACGGGATTTTAAAAGGGAGTTTGCCTTCCTGTTACTGCCAGCTTGCCTCCCCAAAGCAGGGAGGTAAGATGGCTACTGCCCTCCCTGCCATATGCTCCCTGCATGGACATGGAATCTCACAAACAAAACACCAGGTTCTAGATTCCTCATGCAAATCAGGCTTTGGGTCTTAGGCTTCCTTCTGGATTCGAGTCTCCAGACTTGTCCAAACTCCTCACTGTACAAAGAATGGAGGCCAAAGGGGGCCAAGGGTTTACCCGGGATCCCATAGTGAGCCTGGCAGAGGCTGGCTTAATCTGACTCCTGCTTCTATCTCATGGGTCTGCACTGTTATTTGGGGTTTAAAGTGATACTGTGAAACATTTTCTCAGTCTCTGAGTGTGGTCCTGGACCATCAGCATCGTCTGGGAATTTGTTTGAAATGCACATTCTTGGGCCCCATCCCAAATGGATTGTATCAGAATGTGGGGTTATGTTAACAAGTCCACCAGGGGATTCTTCTGCCACCAAAACCCAAGTACACACACACACACACACACACACACACACACACACACACACACACACCACTATAGTTATTTAATGTGTAATGGCCTTATAATGATCTTAATCCCAAGTTAGGTAAAAAAATCCCATTCACCCAATAGCCCATCCATTAACTCACAAACCCTGAAAGTCACGGATCTTTGGGAATGTAATACTCAAACTTGAGAAACGTGCAGGTCCCTTTAAAAGGGAAAACTGTTTGTATGCTGTTTCCTGTGCACTAAAGGGTGGTCTGACTATTTTTTTATTATACTACTAGAGGCCTGGTGCACAAAATTTGTGCATGGGGGAGGCCCTCAGCCGGGCCTGTACCCTCTCCAATCTGGGACCCCTCGGGGGATGTCCGATTGCTGGTTTAGGCCTGATCTGGCAGTCGGACATCTTTCACACAATCTGAGACTGCTGGCTCCTAACTGCTCACCTGCCTGCCTGCCTGATCACCCCTAACCACCTATGCCTGCCAGCCCGATGCCCCTCACTACTCCCCTGCTGGCCTGATGGCCCTTAACTGCTTCCCTCTGCCAGCCTAATTGCCCTTAACTGCCCTTCCCTGCTGGCCTGATTGCCTCTAACTGCCCTCCCTGCTGGCCTGATCGCCCCCTAACTATTCCCCTGCTGGCCCGATTGCCCCTAACTGCCTCTGCCTTGGCCCCTGCCACTATGTCTTTGTCCAGAAGGACGTCCAGAAGATGTCCGGTCTAATTATCACATTGTCCTTTTATTAGTATAGACTAGAGGCCCAGTGCAGGAAATTTGTGCACTGGGGGGGGGGGGTCCCTCAGCCCAGCCTGCACCTTCTCCAATCTGGGAGCTCACAAGGGATGTTCAACTGCCCATTTAAACCAGCAGTCAGACATCCCTCTCACAATCCAGGACTACCGGCTCTCAACCGCTTACCTGCTTGCCTGCCTGAATGCTCCTAACTGTTTCTGCCTGTCAGCCTGATCACCCCCTAACCACTCCTCTGCCAGCCTGATCAACACCTAACTGCTCCCCTGCTGGCCTGATCACTCCCACCTGCTCTCCCCTGCTTGCCCAGTTGCCCCCAACTGCCCTCCCCTGCTTCCGAGAAATGCAATCCAAAAGATGTAAAGTTCCAGTACGGTGATAAACATGTCTATGTATTCTAAAACAGTATGGCCCATATCCTGATGGCGATACAATATTTGCACCCATGGAAACAAAAGCAAAAGAACTATTTATGGAACGAATATTTTCCATGAAATTTTTACTGTCAGAATCTTTGTCATTAATCTTTTTAAATGTGCTGGGTAGTCTGGAAAATGTATATCATTTGGACAGACTTTACTTTTGCTACAACATCGAGTAAATTTCCCTTCGGATGGTTTTTCATCAGAGAAATTTAACGATAGGCAAAATGGACATCTAACAGTCATTCCACAACAACTATGTTCGAGAATTGCATCCTCATGTACTCCATTTTCACTGAGAAGGCATTTCCTACCAGTATTGGTAGTACCTGTTGATGACTATTCTTTAGACATATTCTATTGTCACCACCACCTTCTTTCAACTTCAAAGGCACGTTGGTCTTTAGAAATTTTCTGTCGATGACGCTGGCTTTTTTTGGCTGCAGAGCTGTGTTTTGCCAATAGTAGCTTTTCAGATACATTCTGTCGCAGGTGCCTCCTTCTTTCTACATCAGACACACATTGGTCTTCAGACATTTTCTATTGATAATGCCATCTTCTTTCAGCTGCAGAGCTACATTGTATCAACAGTTGTTCTTTAGACATAGTCCCACCTCCCTGCTGTCATGGTCTGAGATGCAGGTGAATGAGAGTCCTGGCTGTCAAGCTGTGGAGAGCTGTCTGACCAATGGCTAATTCTGGCTGATTCTGTGGGGGTGGGACTTCCTCCTCTCTGCTGTCAGAGTCTCCATGGTGGCGATAATGAAGCAAGCATTCCACCCTGCCGCTTTGGGCCTTCCCTGCCCAGAGACCCTATGAGGCTGGGCCGGAATGCTTGCCTCATTGCAGGGGTGATGACACAAGCGTCCCCACACCCCTCCCCTGAGCCTGACCAGAGGCTGTCCATGGCCAGGTTGGAACACTTGCCTTGGCCTTCCACGGGTGGGCCAGAACACTTGCCTCATCTCTGGGGCAATGAAACAAGCATTCCACTCCAGCCATTCCATGCCCTCTGCCCAGAGGGCCTCTGTGGCCTGGGTGGAACACTTGCCTTGTCGCCGCGGTGACAAAGCAAACATTCCGCCAGGCTGCTCATGCTGCCCGCTCTCAGCGGCTGCCCCCCTGGGACTGGGGGACTCCAGTGGGGCTGAGGGGACTGGGCACCACCATCTTGTGGCCATGGGCACCACCATCTTTGTGATGGAGTGACGGTTAATTTGCATATAACCTCTTTATTAGATAGGATTGCTTAAATATGTACTATCATAAAACTAAGTTTAGGCCCTTATGCAATTCTTTTGTTTCTTTGTTTATTTTAAAACCTTTATTATTGAAAGCATTACATATGTCCTCCTTTCCCCCCTATTGACCCTCTCTAGCCTGCCCTCACCCCTTGCCCCCAGACCTTCACCATTCTATTGTCTGTGTCCATGAGTTATGCATATATGCATACAAGATCTTTGGTTGATCACTTCCCACCCATCCACCCTTCCCCACCTTCCCTCTGAGATTCCGCACTCTGTACTATGCTTCCATGTCTCTGGATCCACTCTATTCTTCAGTTTATTTTGTTACTTAGATTCCACATATGAGTGAGACCATGTGATACTTGTCTTTCTCTGGCTGACTTATTTCACTTAGCATGATACTCTCCAGGTCTTTTCATATAGTCTCAAAGGGTAAGAGATTCTTCTTTTGTACTGCTGCATAATATTTCATGGTGTAAATGTACCACTCCTCCACTGAGGGGAATTTGAGTTGTTTCCAGATCTTAGCTATCAGATGTATCATTGCCAAATATGTTATTCCATACTGTGGGCTCTCTTGTTGTTTTGTTGATGGTTTCTTTTGCTCTGCAGAAGCCTTATATTTTGATGTAGTCCCATTTATTTTCTCCTTAGTTTCCTTTGTTTTGGGAGATGTATCTGTAAACATACTGCTATGAGAGATGTCTGAGAATTTGCTGCCTATGGTTTATTCTAGGATTTTTATGGTTTCAAGACTTACATTTAAGTCTTTTATCCATTTTTATTCTTGTGTATGATGTAAGTTGGTATCTAGTTTCATTTTTTTGCATTAGTCCCATTTATTTTCTCCTTAGTTTCCTTTGTTTTGGGAGATGTATCTGTAAACATACTGCTATGAGAGATGTCTGAGAATTTGCTGCCTATGGTTTATTCTAGGATTTTTATGGTTTCAAGACTTACATTTAAGTCTTTTATCCATTTTTATTCTTGTGTATGATGTAAGTTGGTATCTAGTTTCATTTTTTTGCATGTATCTGTCTAATTTTCCCAACACCATTTTTTTGAAGAGACTGTCTTGACTCCCTTGTATGTTCTTGCCTCCTTTGTCAAATATTAATTGAGCGTAATGGTTTGCATCGATTTCTGGGGTCTCTATTCTGTTCCATTTATCGATATGCCTGTTCTTGTTAGCCCTTTATGCAATTCTAAAATCAGCAAGTTCCAGATTAATATGGACAACTACAACCAACATTATAAAGCCTAACTTTTAAATTAATGACATTAACAGTATGGCAGAGAAAGCTGATTTGCTGAGGCTAAATTGCAACTTGCAACCTGACTGGGACACTGCCCACTACCACTTGACAACCTTTCAGTCTACCCCATGCATTACCTGTGGCAAGAAATGAATCAGTTCTCCCCTTCCTTCCCTCTATTCTGACTCCTCTAACCCTTCCTCTCTCAGCGCAGAGCTCCAGTACCTTTTCCCATGTTAGTAACTCTGCTTTCTTCTCCTCAGTACTCAGCCACGACAGTGACTTCAGCTGATACCTTCTTGACTGGGCACACAGAGGCAAACTCAGGCGGGATCTCACCCTGAGGGTGGCTGTCAGTGAGACAGTTGTCATCTCCATAGTCCAACACTTGTGGATATTAGATTCATGTTGAAATGAAAGAAGATAATTTTTCAATTTTCACGTTTGGAGCCTGGAAAATTAAAGGTCTGAAGCAGTCGCTTTTGGAGAGTCTAAGTCAGAATTGCCATGCCTGGGGCCATTTCTGAGCTGGAGAAATTGAGGCCCAGAAAACAGTGGGGACCCACTCTTCCCTTCTCTGATCCTTCTAATGTCCATCATCTGTGTTTCACATTGGTTTGTCTCCAAATGCAAGGGGTTCCCCTAAAATGAAGTGAGCTGCCCTTCCTGAGAGAGGTTTGTGCATTGGTTGGCCACCACCCAGTGGGGATAGTGCAGAGAGGTATGGACACTGACTGGGTGAGTATTGAGCCACAGGAGGGATCCCCAAAAGGCCTCTGTTCCAGTGAAGCCACACTTGGCACCTGGGATGCTACTTATAAGTAGAGAAGCTATGCCCACCTCTGCCAGGAAGTCTTCAGATTCCTTCTGGTACTAAAGGGCTAGGTTCCAAAATTATTGTTATTACATTCTTCCCCTCCTCCTCCTCCTCCTCCTCCTCCTCTCCTCCTTCTTTTTCTTCTTATCTTCATTATCACCAAATATTTATCATATATTGAGGGTGTGATATAATCCCAGACATTTTTCTAAATGCTTTACATATATGATTGCATATAACCCACGTGGTAGCATTATTGTTATTATTCCCATTTTATTGATGAAAAAACTGAGGGTGAGGGAGGTTAATTATTTTTCCTAAGGTCAAATAGCAAGTGATTGAACCAGGACTCAAGACTGGGTGTGCTGTACTAATGCCCTCAGCAACATTTTATAGCTGACTCTGCTCCTAGCTGGCTGTGTATCAGAAGCCTCTTGTTCTTGCTTTGGGGTTCAGTCTCCCCTCCTATGGAATGGGGAGAGTTTTTTCACCCTCATACTCCACTATCTCTCCCTAAATTTGCCTTTTGTGTGCTGCTCAGCTAGGCAGTCAACAGGACGTTGGCGGCAGAAGGATGTCCATGTTCCAGCTGCTCCCAGTCAGGATGCTGGGGCCCTCCCTGCCCTGGCTCTCCTGGGCTAGGCACTGAATCACAGTGCAGTGGGCAAACCTTGTGCACAGCAGTGGGAAGGCTGAGATGTAGATGAAAGCCATGGAAATGAAATCAGAGTAGAGGCCCCATTCTTGGCAGGGCTGGGGAGATGAGGGAGACAAACAGGGGGTTGAATGCTTGTCAGCCACAAAATAATGGAGGCTCACCTTCCTTGTAAAAACCCACATGCCACAGTGTCACTGCCCTTCTCGGATAGTTAGCTCTTTATTAAGCACTGTGTGCAGGACACTAGATGCTGGGCAAGCAGTTTAACCTCTCAACATCTCACTTTTCTCTTCTGGAAAATGAGGCTGTTGTGAGGAGTACATGAGATCATTCACTTATCCATTTATCCAACTATTGCGGGCTGACTGTGTGCCAGCCATCATGCTAGAAAATGCAGCGCTAAATGACAAACATCTACTTCAGTGGGGAAACAGATAACATAAGTCAACAAGTGAATGTATTTGTCAAGTTCGAGGGGGTGGTAAAGTTAAATCAAGCCAGGGTAAAAGTTAGAGAGTGCTGTGCTGAGGCAGGGTGGATACTCAGGGACTATTTGAATAAAGTAAAGGACTACTCATCATTTTAAAACTATCCTTGTGAAAACTCACATCAGACTGTGTCACTGCCCTTCTCAGACACAAGTGACATGAGTAGCTTCCACACCTGTGGAACGAAGTCTACAGGCTTTGCTATCAACTCCTGAATAGCGTCTGCAAACTTCTTCCCAAGCCCTCCTCTTCCTAACTCTTTGCTCTCTGTGGGCTAGTTTGTCTCTGGGCCGGGGCCTCCTCTGGAGGTGCTCATTCAGGTGAGGGGCAACCAGCACACAGTGGGACGGCTGCTGTGACTGGGCTGCTGGGGCTGTGGAGGTAAATAGCCTTGGGTGAGGATGGCTTTGAGGGAAGAACTGAATTGTAAACAGTATTTTTGTTATTCAGTTCTCAGCACATCTCCCCTTTAGAGAGGCCTTCTCTGGCCACACTAGCCGAGATTCCCCACAAAGCCCCTTTCATTCACAGCTCCTTATGCAAGCTGAGTGGTGAGGGTGCTAGCCCTGATCTCAGAGTCTCTCCCAGTGCTGGAGAAGAGGCAAGAAAGAAATAGTGGAAATAAAGGCAGGGCTCCCTGTGGTGCAGTGCTGAAAGGGAGGAGAGTGGCTGGCGGGAGAAAAGGGAGCTGGAGATGAGACTGGAGATGAGTGGCCTGGGAAGATGTATCTGAGAAGTTCCATTTCAGGGACTTACTCAAAGCCACACAGTAGTGACAACGCTGGGAGGAGAATCTCATTCTCTTGGCTCCCACAGAAGAGCTTCTGCCCCACACTCATGCCTCCATGTTCTATGTCTCAGTGTTCTTTTTCAGCAGCCATCCCCAGATGCACATCACTGCGGCCTGGGAACCTCCACTCCTCCCAGCTGCTCCAAATGCTTTAGTAATAAAAACTTTTTTCTCTGGTTTGTATTGCTGAAGCTTTCTTATAGGCACAAATGAAGAAAACTAAAGAAGCAATTATAAATTCTCTACAGCCCAGGCCCTGAATTCATCAATGGAAACTGTCTTCAATAGGGACATCCATTCCTGATGGGTGGTGACAACAAGTGGTGGCTGTGGTGTCCCCATTAATTTGTTACAAATATGTACACACCACTCACCATTTCCAGGCAGCTTTCTAAGCCCTTTACATAGCATCTCAAACCACTGTTACCATCCCCAGTTCACACACGAGGAAACTGAAGCAAAGGAGAGAGTTAAGCAACTTTCCCAAGGTAACAGAAATAACAAATGGTGGAGCCAGAATTTGAACCCCTTTAGAGCCCTTGTTTATAGCAGTGTGGTAAGGAATGAGCAGAACTCAATGCATGTTGTAAATAATTATTAATTGCAGTCCTTGGGACCCACACCACCTCTCCTCTGTAGTCAGCAGGGGGAGCCAGAGTCCCTGGTCCACTGTGCCTGTGCCCCAGTCCAGGCCCCTGTGACTGAAAGTGGAACTGCCCTCGCTAAAGAGACATGCCCAATTATTCACACTTGGTTTGGGGTCTTTGAAAGAGTCAGATGGGGTTGCCCCATGGGTGGGGCTCCCCACTGAGTGAAAGATAAATCACCTGAAAATTATTTACCCCAGAGGAAGCCCCAAAACAAAAAAAAACCCAACTGTCCTGGATCATGCAGCTATTAAGTGGCAGGACTCAGACACCAAAGTCTATGACCTTTTTATCAAGCCATGGTCCTCAGCTGATGTTGGTGCTAGGATACAGAGTTGTAGGACCAGGGACCTATTGGCAGGGAGCTTGTGTGGTAAAGGAAGAGGAAGGGCCATGAGCCCAGAAATCCAGTGGGTGTGCGAGGTCTCCACCATGACCACCTCAGGGGCCCTGGAGAATAAAGGGAGACACGTATTTAAATGTTTCCTGCTGTGTCTGTACCCAGCACAGGGCCCCACACATCTTCCTCTTCAGTGTGGGTTTGATGAATGTGTGAATGAGGAAGAGACCAGAGTGCCTAGGACAGAAGGAGGTTAGTCAAGGAAGACTTTTCAGATGAGTTCCTATTGGGTGGCCTTGAAGAATGAGTTAGGAGTTTGCCAAGTGAAAAGGAGGGGAAAGGCATTCCAGGCATATGCAAAAGAATAACAGGATGGAATAAAAAGTCTCTCAACTTGTTTTAAAAATATCAGAACCCACAACACACACACACACACACACACACACACACACACACACACAGTTAAAACTTTATTATATACAATGACTCTTGCTTTCTGGTCCTTTCCCATTTTGTAAATGTTAGTGGCAACCCACCGATTTGCTGTGATGAGGACTTGGGGGTGGGAGCGTTGGGAAAACTGGAGGCTGGAAGGGAGTTTGGAGCCAGACTGTGAAGACCTTTGGAAATCAGCATGATGATCTGGACCCTTTTTAGTCCTTGCCCCCTGCAAGGTTGGACCCTAAAAACTCCTTGCTCCTTCTATAGCAATTTGAGTAACTGCCTTCATCCCTGGCTAGTTTTCTTCAGTTGGCTCTAGCTTCTTCTCTTCCCCAGCTGGTTCTTTAACTCATGCTGAGTTCCTGGGGCTCTGCACTGGGCCTCCTTGGCCTCCCACAGCACTCATCCCCTTCTTGGTTTGAAGGACCACTGCTTCCCACTGTGGAGGTCCACCACCTTTGAAGGGCCTCTGTTTTGAGCTCAAGGCACATACAATCAGTAATCTACAGATACCTCAATCTCTCAACCAGTTCATCACCCTCTGACTGGCTCCTCTCCCATCCCAGCTCCATGTTGCCCTCACCAATCCTACACACTGTCTCACAGAATAGGATCCTGTCCTTGGAGTCTCCTCATCCTGTCGATTCTGCTCTCAACTCCATCTGCTTCTCTCCATGCCATCTGCCACTACCCTTGTCCAGGCTGGGGCTTTTCTCTCTGGATAACTGTTTTACCACCTGTTCTTGTCTCCTGCCCCTTTCTATTGATGCCCCATAAGAGCTGCTTTGAGCCTCTGAAAAAGAAATTGAATCATGTGACACCACTGCTTCAAACTTATTAACATTCCCTAAATGTATCCCCAGTCCCCTGCTGGGCCCCTTCTCTGAAACCTTCCCCCATTCCCACTGTCCCTAACACTCTGTTCTCTAGACCCATCAGACCACCATGGGCCCTGCTTCCTCTGGCTTCACAACCTTTACCTAGTGAACACCAACTCATTCCTTCTGGATCCCAGGGTAGGAACATCTCCAGGAAGCCTTCCCTGATTCACTCAGGCTGGATTTGGTGACTTTGTCTCTGTTTCCACAGTCCACTGTGCATCCCCCAGCTTTATGTCTAACACCTTCCTTTTTATTGCAGTGGCCCAAGTCTGTCTTTTCCATTAGATGGGCAGCAGAATTGCGGGGTTAAGGGCAGATGTTAAAGCCAAACTCTTTAGGTTAAAATCCCAGCCCCACCATGTTTGGGCAGTGGGACTTTGGAACTTTATTTAATCCTTCTGTGATTTGCTTTCCCCATACTGTAAAATGAAGGTAACGATGATGATAATAATAATATTAACAAGAAGAACAGCTGCTAGAGGGTTAAATGAGTGCCTGGCACATAGCAAGTGCTGTGTGTTTGGTGATTTAAGTCAGCACTCAGACTAGTTACTCCAGGAGAGTAGACCCTGGATTTATTGGATCCACCGCTATGTCCCCAGCTCCTGCCCCAACATCCTAGTTATGAGTGTGACACAATGAATTTTTGGTCTCAGAGAATGGTGAAACATATAGATAAGAAAGTAACATTTGAGCAATGCTTCTGAGGCAGACTGCTGAGGGCTCCATGCTGACGGAATCTGTGGGTGAGACAGGAGGAGGAAAAACCTGACAAGACAAACCTGTGATGTAGCCTCTCAAATCTTCGGCTGTTTCAATTCACCAGCCACCTCACCCCAGCACTCATTAGCACCTCAATCCATGAAGGACTCCAGCTAGTGTAAGAGTCATTGTACATTCCTCTCTTCTCTCTCCCTACCCCTACCCTTCTCCACTGAGTCCAGGCCCAGGGTCTTCCCTCCTTTCTGCACCCCACTTCCACCCTAGTTGTTCCAATTAGGATTGCTGAGTCACAAGTAACAGCAACACAGTGGCCAAAATGAGAATTTAATTATCTTCACAAATCATGGGGTTCAGCAATTTGGACAGGACACAGTGGGGATGACCACAGAAGCCAGCCTACAAAGCCTTAGCTGCAAAGACTCACAGGCAGGAGTGACTGAATGGAGGCTCCTTCACCCACTGTCTGGCACCCAGCTGGGTGACTCCAATGCTGAGCTCAGCTGGGACTGTGGACTGGAGCACTTACACATGGCTTCTAAATATGCCTGGGCTTCCTCACAGCATGGCCGCCTCAGACCTCCGTGGTGGCTCAGGGTTCTACCAGGTATTCCAGCCAAGGCAGAGGATGCACTGCCTCTCATGACATAGTCTTGCAAGTCTTGCAGCATCACTTTGGCCACACCTTGTTGGTCGAAGTCCTCAGAAATCAGCCCAAATTCAAGCAGGGAGAGCACAGAGAACCCACCTCTCAATGGAAGGCGTGTCTAATAATTTTGTTCCACGCTTCAAAACCACCACCTGATCCCCAAACACCAGTGTCTTGTTCCTGGACCTGCTCCCTGGTCTGCCTGGCTCCACTGTGGCCAGCCCTTCCCATCTCCTCAGGGAGTTCTCCACCGAAGCCAGGGGAGATTTTGAACACAACAGTACTTCCTACTGAAATCTAGGCTCCCTGACATGGCCACACAGCTGCATGGGATCCTTCCCACCTCAATGGCTTTCTTTCTCTTTCTTGGCTGCAGCTCCAGTGCCCTCCTGGGGTTCATGCCCAACACCTTTCCTTCCCGAAATGTCAGTCCCCTAAATCCTGTGTCCTTCAGATCTCAGCTGGAATGCCACCTTGCTGGATCTAAAACAAACCATGCATCACACAGTGTGCCTCTCCCACAACTCTGTTTTATTATCTCCACTTGCATTTGTTTACGTTTGGTCTGTCTCCTTCACAAGTTCCAAGAGAGAAAGACCCTTGTCTCCCTTGTTCCACATAGCCTAGGTTCCCTCACCATGGCGGGCGCAGGCATTTGTGGGTTGTGAATGAACGCATGAATGGTAGTTTTCAAGGAACATGTGCGTGGTATGAAAAAGCAATTATAGAGGAGAGGCAGGCATGGCCTGGGATGGAGTGTGGTGGAGGTAGCCTTGTTTCTAACCGGGTTCTGCAACTCGCTATCTGGGGTCTTTGGAAAAACACCGTCGCATCACTGAGCTTCAATTTCTTCAGCTGAAACTTGAGTCCAGCAGCCCCCAGCTCATTGGACAGGAGTGTATATCATAGGAAGGATTCAGCACCTCTGGCCAGCCAGAACGCAGTCCTCCAGTGAGGCCAAGCTGTAACACCTGCTATGCTCGCCAGGTGTCGCCCCGTGGTGCGCTCTGAGCCATGCGCTCTCGGGTGGCTCCGCGGCCCGACGTTTAGATTCCATGCGGGGCATCCGGGCCTCAACCTGACTGTCCACTAGGAGCGGGGTTCCAGAGGAGGCTGCCCAATCTGGGCACCCACTTGCTATCCCCCATCGAAAAGACAGGGATGGGGGAAGAATATGCTGAGTCAGTTATCCCGCTCCGCCATTAGCTCTAAGGAAGGGGTGCCCTCCCCAAGAGGGTCTCGGAAGCCCCGGGGAAGGCGGAACCGGGTGCTACCTAACATCCTACAGCCAGCTCCAAGCTCTCGGCCAGGCGAGGAGGCCGGGGAGACACGCCAGAGCCTAGGCTTCCCACCCAAGGCCTGATTCCCTCCTCCGCCCCGAGTGCAGTCCCTGAGCGTCCACTCGTCCCGCAACTTGCGAATTAGTCACCTCTGGGGATCGAGCAGCCTTCCACCTCTCCCCACCCGGTTCCGCGTCCCAGAGCCGAGAGAGGGCGCCTCGCGAGCGCGCCCACTCCCCGCGCCTCGCACATTCGCACCGGCAGCTTGTGCGCAGTCCGGCGTCGCCCCGCGGTGCGCTCGCTCCTCCCTCCCTCCTCCCGCTCCGTGGATCCCGCGTTCCGGGAGAGGCTCAGGCGCCGAGTGCGCGGACTGGCACACGAACAGACGGCCCTGGGGACGCCTTGGCCCGCACCTCCCGGGCGGGCTATGTTGATTGTCTTACCGGGGTCGGCCAGCGGGATCAGCACAGCTCGGCCCGCGGCCCCGGTGACCAGGGGGGACTATGAATCGGAAAGCGCGGCGCTGCCTGGGCCACCTCTTTCTCAGCCTGGGCATGGTCTACCTCCGGATCGGGTAAGGGCCTCTCGCAGCCCCTGCACGCGTGTCCCGGCAAAGTTGGCGTGGCCTGGGGAAAGGCTGTGCTGCCTAAGAGCCGCCGTTGGCCGCCAACTTCCGTGGCCCCATCAGAGAGGCCGGGTGGGCAGGGTGCGGGAGAGGTGGGTGCACAAAGGCCCCCCGCATGCAGGCGCCCCAGTTGTTGTACGTCAGTTCGAGAGGTACGAGCTGGTAGACCCGCCATCCTGAGGATGTCTCAGTCTGGAAGCCCTCAAAACTAGAGATCGCCAATAGGGACGCTCCAGCTTGGGGGGCTAGGGTTAGCCAATCCCAGAGGCCCTTCAGTACGGGGCATGGGAACAGCAGGTCCAGCAGGAACATTGTGTCAGTATCTGGGACCCCAACTGCTCCCAGGGAGCTCATCCCCCAGAGCCTCAGAGGCACGGACACAAACGCTCCTAGAGACAGGGCAGTGCCCGCGGGGCCGGCGGGGCCGTCCGAACAACAGGGAACAGGTACCCAGAGGGAGGGATGTTCTTGGACAAAAAACACCAACCCTGCTCAGAACCCTGGCACTACACGATTGCTAAGGACCCTCGGACGTCCAGAGCCTTTCCTAGGCCAAGGCGACAGCGTCTACTAGCCGAAACAGACACACACAGAGACAGGACGAGAGCTGGCCCGGAGACACCAAAGGAGGCAAGCTCGCAGAGCCAGCGCCCGAGAAAGGCGGGACACCCTAACCTAAAACTGGGTGCCAGAATCGGTCTGCGCACGGGCGGAGCAGCCCCCCTCCTCCAGTCACCACTGCATTTCTATGGAGGTGGGCTGGGGCGGTACTCTGTTTGGAAGGTTGGGGTGGGGGCTCCAAACGGGTCTTGGAGCTGCATTTGCACGGCCAGTCACCCTTTGTACTTAAGAGATAATGCGTGTGAAGCACAGAAGGGTGAAACCGGGAGGGGGGCTTTAAGGATTGATAGAGGTTGTGGCGCTGATGGGGCCACCTTGGCAGGTTGCACACAGCCTGCTCCCCCACCCCCAGCTGGGAACCTCCCTACTGCTCTGCTTGGGGAAGGGCGGGCTGGCTGCCGGGGCTGCTGCGAGGGGTAGTGTGTGGCAGATCCTTTGTGTTTTGTCACTACCACTCCTCCCCTTTGCCCACCTCGTGTCTCTGGAGCAGGGATTTCTCAGGTTGACCCGCAGTGGAAGCAAGCAAGTGCGCACAGAGCTAACGAGCTGGCCCGCCAGCCCCAACTGCTGGCAGAGCAGGCGACCGCGGGCGCAGAGGTGGCTGTGGGGCCCGCGTACTGCCGGCCTCCTGTGTGTTTTAAGTGTTATTGATTCGCCCGCGGCTGAGTGGCTTCTCTCCCCCGCCTCCCCCCTCTCCCCCCACCTGCTTTAATCTTCACTTTGGCTGGCGCACCCGCCGCCACGCGCGCATCTAGCATCCAGGAAGCCGGTCTGGCTGATTGGCGCTAGCCGCTTGTGGCTTTATCTTCTTTTTAATTAGAAACGGGGTGGAGGGACCCGGAGGGGAGAGAGAAAGGAAAAACAACAGAAAATAACCTCCCCTGGCTGCACCGCCTGCCCGACCTCCCGCCGGCGCCAGCACCTCATTGACCCCGTGGGGGCCCAGCTGCCCCGGGGAGGGATCCAGGAAGGGCGCTAGCCGAACTGCGGCCCAGCAGCTGCCCTTTGGGGCCCAAAGAGGTCCAGGTCGGGAGGAATTGCAGGGTAATTTGGGACCAGGCCCTGCTGCTCCGTGAGCCTTGGGTTATCTATCTGTAAAGTGAGCATGCGGGGTGAAGTCCCTAAGAGGCCTTCTAGTTCCCCAGATATGACTGGTTCCTTCTGATGGCAGGACATCTGTGGTATTCTTATTTTATCTGGATAGTTCCAATGATTGAAGCACCAGCCCCTGTGACAATCAGATCTAATAATAATAATAATAATAACAACTTTAACAACAACATCTTCTAAGCACTCTCCATGTTTTAACACGTTTAATTTTTACAGCAATCCTGTGAGTTGGGGGCTAATTATTATTATCCTCATTTTAGCCATGGAAGTACAGAGAGGAAGTGTAACTTGCCCAAGGTCACACAGTTAGTAAGCGAAGGAAACTTACATGGCACCCTAGCTCTGGCCACTTAGCCAGGAGCCTATTGTTCCTATGAATTTTTGACCCTAATATATCATTACATTTCTCTGCTGGTGTAGGAATTTCCTTGTGGTCAGGTAAGAGTTCAAAGATTCCTCCTGACTTATGGATAGAACCTCCACTTAATCTTTCTGTGCCACTTCTTTCTCAAACAATTCAAACATCCTAGCTTTGTGTAGACTCTGTTTTAATGGCTGAGATGAATGGCTGTAGCTTCTGTTTCAAATCCATTATCTGCTAGCCTCCATGTCTCAATCTCTGTGAACCCCAGTTTTCAGACATGTGAAATAGATATGGTGAGTCTTGCCCAACAGGGCTGTTTAGAAAGGTCGCATGGGCTAATGTTAGTGACAGCATTCACCATACAGACTTGACACATACTAGGGATGCTGCAAAAGTTCACTAAGGCAGTCAAGTCCATATTTGGGAAGGAGGTGCTCACCTTAAGTGACATTTTTAAAGTTCTACAATCCATTTATGCAGTGACCATTTAGTGAACCCGCAGACAGCCTTCCTGCCCTCGAAGAGCTCACAGTCTAATGAGAAAGGCAATGAACAAGTGAGCAGACAAATGAAAAACAAACACACACATTAAGACATTTCAGAGGACTGGACCATGAGTAGCAAGAGTATTAAGAAACACAAAACAGAGATTGTGATGGAAAGTTAGGAGGGGAAGGGTGGGAAGGCAGGTGACTCAAGATCACATAAATGATGACAAGAAGCCAAGCATGTGAAGCTCAGGGGCTGAGAAAGCTTCTAGGGAGAGGTACCAACAAGGACAAAGGGCCTGAGATAGGAAGAAGGTGGTGTGAGGCAGGAGCAGAGGGAAAAAGGACAGGAGTGGTCAGTTAGGCACCTGGAAAGGAGTGGAATCAGCTCATCTCTGGTGCTATTGACACAGAGTAACTGCGCTTTAAGAAATCCCAATTCCAGAACAACTTCCCATGCCTGAGCTCCAGGATGGAAAGCATGGGGCACTTAGTCCAGTGACTGGCCATGGCCCTCAATAAGTGGAAACTCTTATTATTATAACTACAGTGAGACATCTGGGGTGAGATCTCTTTCAAAGTAGACTTGAGGGTTATACAAAAGGAAACTCCATATGAATGGGCCATTTTTATGCAAATGAAGGACTACCTGCATCATTAGGGTTACCATCTGAGCCTGTTTGGGGTTATCTTGATATTAAGAAATGACCCCATCCTCAGGCCAGGTATCCACAAGTCACACTGATGCCCATCTTTCTACCTTCTGCATCTGTCTTGTTAGCTCCACCCCATCCATCAGTTCATCAGTCCATAGCAAGTTTGGTCAGCTCCATCTGCAGCCATCCCCCAAGGCCAACCCACCACCACCTCTTGCCTGCCCACTCTCCCTGCTTCTGCCCTGGCATCTTATAGTCCTCTCCCGTGGGGCTGGAGAGATGGGACAATGTCAGTATCATGCTTACAGCCTTTCAGTGCTTTCTGATACCTGAGAACATTTTAGCCCTGAGTCTTTTGCCCCCAGATTGTCCTCTTTCCTAAGCTCTGGTTTGCATCACCTTCTATGGGTTCTTTCTGTTTCTTGGAGACCCCAAGCTTGTCCCCTTTCATGACTTCGTTTTCTGTTCCCTCTGCCCATAAATACTCTTCCCCATACCTTTCCACTGCTGATCAGTCAGGTCCCTGCTTCACTGCCACTTCCTCAGGAAGACCCTTCTTGACCACCCCAGCTAAAGTGGCTCTGTCCCTTCCCTCCCTAACCCACCCTTGCTGCCATCACAGCATCTTTACTTAGGCTCTGTAGTGTGCACCACTGTCTGGAATGGCTTGTTGTGTTTGTTTATCGTGCTTACATTGTCTCCTTCTGTAGCTCTTCGAGTGCAGGGCCTTGGCACCTGAGAGATGTCTGATATGTGTCTATTCAGTGAATGACTCTCCATAGTAGGCATAAGCTTCCTCTAGGCCAGTCATGTCTAGAAGAGGCTACATGTACACCATTGGCATGCAGGGAGCAAACCTAGAAATTGTATTCACAATTTCTGCTTAAATATTTTTTGGTAATAAAACATACACATACATACTAGAGAGTATATAAAACATGTACAAACAGTTGTTTTTTTAAATGAACATCTGTGTACCCACCAACCTTTCAGAGGCAATTGCTGCATGAAATTGTAGTTTCCCTTGCTTGCCTTTATCGTTTTCCCACATAAAGATGATTCCTGAACAATATTGGGATTCATTTTGCATGATTTTAAATTTCATCTCAATTGAAACCTACCATAATTAGAAAGGCAACTTGCTTAGTTCCAACATTTATGTTTGACATACATCATCTTATTTTTTGCTATTGAAAAAGGAAATCAAGCCTCACTAATATTGTATATACACCCCACACAGAAACCAATGTGAAACCACAGGTGAATAAACCTGGGTTGGGGTGCAGTATCAAAAAAGTTGGGAGACTCCTGCTGGGAGCTGTGGGGTGAGGTGGCCAGGAATGGATACCAGGGAGGACCTGTAGTCCATGCCCCACCCTGCGAGCCTAATGCTCCCTCTCTCTGTGTCCTCTGCTCCAGTGGCTTCTCCTCGGTGGTAGCTCTGGGCGCGAGCATCATCTGTAACAAGATCCCAGGCCTGGCTCCCAGACAGCGGGCGATCTGCCAGAGCCGGCCCGACGCCATCATCGTCATAGGAGAAGGCTCACAAATGGGCCTGGACGAGTGTCAGTTTCAGTTCCGCAATGGCCGCTGGAACTGCTCCGCGCTGGGGGAGCGCACCGTCTTCGGGAAGGAGCTCAAAGTGGGTACGTGCTCACCGGACACTGCAAACAGGCAAAAAGGGTCTTACAGGCTACTGACAGAATACTATTGGGAGAATCTGGGACTCCTCATCTGCCCATGCTGGGATGACCCCACTGTGGGATCCTCAAGGGGCTGCGACTTGAATTCAGGTCTCCTAACAAGAGTTGGCTCTCTGGTTTGAATCCAGACCACCCTGGCCCTGTATGGCAGAGTTGAATACTAACTGGTTGATACAGCACTTATGTTGTTTTTTAAATTGAGGCCCAAATTTAAAATTAGCCATTTTACCTAAAAGTAAAATTTGTGAATTCTTTTGAAAAATAAGCTTACACATGTATCCACATAGTTATTATGGGCTGGAGCTGAGAACACAGCTTCCTTTAGGTGGAGCCTAGGCAACCCATTTACTGCCATAGTCCCCATCACTCCCTATTATCCATCTTATATTCACCCTTATATGATACTAGAGGCCCGGTGCATGAAATTCATGCACTGGTGGGGGAGGGGTCCCTCAGCCCAGCCTTCACCCTCTCAGAGTCTGGGAGCCCTCGGGGGTTGTCTGACTGCTGGCTTAAACACACTCCCCCTGGCTGAGCGGTGCTCCCCTGTGGAGCACACTGACCACCAGGGGGCAGCTCCTGCCGTGAGTGTCTGCCCCTGGTGGTCAGTGCATGTCATAGCAACCAGTCGTTCTGCTGTTTGGTTGATTTGCATATTAGCCTTTTATTATATAGGACTAGAGGCCCGGGGAGGGGGGAGGGTATCCCTCAGCCCCACTTGTGCCCTCTCACAGTCTGGGACCCCTCAGGAGATAACGCACAGAGCAGGGCCCATCAGGGGGTTTGGGGCTCCGTACCCTGTCACACACAGAGCAGGGCCGATCAAGGGGTTGGGGAGCTCCCCCCTGTCATGCACAGTAGGGCAGATCAGGGGGTTGGGGAGATCCCCCGTGCCGTGCACAAAGT
>NW_006293437.1:36978-42290 GCF_000327345.1 Myotis davidii | reverse complement strand
GCAGGGCCAATCAGGGGGTTGGGGCGCCTTCCCCTGTCACACACAGAGCCACAGGGCGGTCAGGGGGTTGTGGCCCCGCCTCCTGTCACACACAGAGCCTCGGGGCGATCAGGGGGTTTGGGCGCTGCCCCCTGTCACGCTGCTCCAGGGGCCAGGAGGCCTCACGACTCTGCTGATCCCAGTGCTGGGGGGCCTCACGGCTCCACTTAACACTGGAGCCATGAGGCCTCGCTGCTCATCTGATCCCAGGTTCAGGAGGCCTCGTGGCTCTGGTGATCACAGGCTGGGAGGTCTCGCAGCTCCGCTGATCCCTGTGCTGGGAGGCCTTGCGGCTCTGCTGATCCTGGTGCTGGGAGGCATATTACCCTTTTACTATATAGGATAGAGGCCTGGTGCACGGGTGGGGGCCGGCTGGTTTGCCCTGAAGGGTGTCCTGGATCAGGGTGGGGGTCCTGCTTGGGTGCCTCCTTTTCTCCTTTTTTTTAATTCTAGGCCACCAGCTTTAGCTCTGAGGCTCGGCTCCAGCTATGAGACCTCCGCTGCTGAAAGCAGATTTCTGGGCTTTGTTTACCTTCTGTATTTGAAACTTTGTTTCGACTCCAGCTCTGAGATCCCAGCTGACTGAAAGCAGGTTTCTGGGGATTTGTTTAGCTTCTATATTTGTAACAATGTTTCTTAGAGAGCAGCTGAGAGGCCGGCAGTGGCAGGCGGGGAACCTGGCTTCCTCCATCACTGGAGCAAGCAAGCCTCCTGTTCTCATCAGCTGCCTGGCTGCCAGCTGCCATCTTGGTTGGCAGTTAATTTGCATATCTTGCTGATTAGCCAATGGGAAGGGTAGTGAAGTTACAGCTAATTACCATGTTTCTCTTTTATTAGATAGGATGCCTGGCCACTGTGGGCATTTCAGTTTGCAACCCCTGTGTGTTGCTTAGACACACCACACACACACACACACACACACACACACACACACACACACACACACAGAGGCACAAAGTGTCAGGCCATGCATTTGGTTTTCAAACCAATGTGAGAAAAGCCTGGTAGAAAGGGGTTGGTCATGGGAGTCCTGGTTAGTGAGGGGAAGGCCATGTTGTGTGTCTTGCTTATGTGCATTGGACTGGAGGGCCAGCGACTCTGTAGGCTTGCTTTGAGCTGTGGACCTGCCTGAAGGTCAGGTCAGCCTCATCTCTTTGGGCTGGAGTGGTTCACCTGGCCTACTCCACTGCTCAGAGGGCACCCCTGAGTTATTTCCCTCAGACTCAACATCAACAAGTGCAATGGTTACTGAGAAAATTCACCCAAAACCCAGCCACTGCTCTGAGTCCTCACTTCCTTCCTCTTGGATCATACAGCTGGCGTATTTGGGCTCTCAGGTCCCCCGTCCCACTCCCATCAACCTGCTGCCCCCATCCTCCTGCAGGCAAGGGCATCCTTTGTAAATGGAAATCAGATTATGTCATTTCCTTATTTAACTCCTAGAGTGCCGGGGATCGCGATGGCGCTCCTTCTGTCTTTTGCCAAAAGTGCCGGGAGCGCTATGGCGCTCCTCCTGCAGTGTCACTATTAGATGCTAGTAGTTCACTCTTTATTGACAGATGGCACCTAAGGAAAATCAGCAAAAATGCCTTGGCAATTTTAGCATAGTTCCTAGGATATTGGTTGGCACTCAAAGGGTTAAAACCCTGGGATCAGAATGAAATCCCGACTGCTGACCTCTGTCCCTGTCTGCCCCCAATATTCCCTCTCCTCCTTGCCCACCCAACCTCATCCTGTTTCCCAAGCACATCACACCGGGTCCTGCTTTCGGAACATAGTCCCAGGAGTTATTTCTGCCTCAGATCCTTTCCCACAGTCCCATACTCCTGAGCCCTGTTCTCCGTGCATAGCTCCCTCAGCATCCTGGTCTCACAAGTCTCCTCAGGTCCCCTTTCTAAAGTCCTCTTTAGCCAGGAAGCCCCATCCCATCAGCCAAACACTTGGCACTGTCTACATCTCTTCCTCACTCTTTGGTAATGCTGGCTCTTGGGGGTCGGGCCCTCTGCTACATTCACCACTGAATGTTTTCTTTCCCCTTCTTCTTGTAAGGAGGAGCAGCAGTCTCTTGGCCCTGCAGAAGGTCTCATTTTGTCACCACCTTCTGTAGCTGCTTTCTTACTCACACCTGAGGGGACTGCTGAATAGGATCCCAGGTTCAGGGTGAGGTCGGCAGGGTTGTGGGAGCCTCCTCTTTCAGGTCCTCACATGAGACTCCCTTTTCAACATCTTTGTGGGATAGGATCTTGCCTTGTACTGGCTGCCCTTGTTCCCCCACTTTCCAACCCCAGGGCTTACTTTTCAAGTGGAGAACCAATGGCTAGAGAAAGGAGGCACTGCCCTGCTCATGCCCAGAAATGGCATCAATACTGAGACTCCAGTTTAGGTCACTGAAATACCCATGTTGTGACCCTCCCCTGGTCATCACCTATGGTTTTTCTGCTAACTCATGCTCTCATCCCTGGCCCCTGTTTCCAGGACCCATGTCTAGGCTCTGACATTATTTCAATGATGAGGAAACTGAGGCTCAGAAGGGACCTGCTCAGGGTCAATAAGAGTGAATGGCAGGGTCTCCCAGGACTGGGTTGATCCCAAGTACAGCTTGCAGTCTTGAAAAGCCAGTCCATTGCTGGCATTGTAATGGTGCCTGCTGGGGTGCAGTGGCAGGCTATGGTGCAGGGAGGCCTGCTCCCACCCACAGTGGACCAGAATTATAGAACTGAGGGATCCTTTGCAGGCTGAGGCAGAAGACTACCGCCAGTACACACTGGACAGGAGTGGAGGGAGGCCTGAGGCAAGGAGCATTCTTCAAGAGGCAGGCTTGGATAGGCAGAGGTGGCCTAGGGAATTGAAGCAAAGAGAGGAGTCTAAGGAAACTCATGGGATAGCCCTACCTGGACCTGAAAGAGAGTGGAGTCAGAGCCAGGAGGCATGTGGTCAATCTGAGCAGTTTGAATTTCTAGGTGGTGGGAGCAATTGGAGAATTTTGACCATGGGCGTGACTGACAAAGTAGGTCACATTGTATAAAATAGCCACCATTCAATGATTTTTGGCTCATGACATCATATGATTCAATCTAACAGGAATTCTGGAATTAAAGGGTGGGTACAGAATTCATTCATTCATTGTCATTCATTGATTCACTCATGAATTCACTCGCTGTGGCTGGAGGCTGCTGTTCCAGCCGGTGTGGTCTTGGATTCATGAGGGAGGTGAGCCTTAGGCATGTTGGGAGAAGAGCATTCTAGGCAAAGAGAATGGCAGGAGTAAAGGCCCTGAGGCAGAAACATGTTTGAGGAACAGTGAGGGAGCTAGTTTAGCTGGAGAACAGAAAAAGAGAAAAAGAGAAAAGCTCAGAGGTCAGAGAAGGAGCCAGAAGCTGGACAATGCAATGTCTATCATGCCAAGTCAGGTTTTTGGATTTTCCTCCTGTGAATAGAGAGCAAGTGATAGGGATCTGACTTTCAGATTTAGCAGCATTGCTCTGGTTCTGGGAACATAAGGAACTATGGAGGGGCAAGGCTGGGAGTTCGGAGTCTGGTACAATGTTCTAGGCAGGAGGTGACCAGTGCTGTGGACTGAGTGGTAGCTGTGCAGATCTGCTTGGAAGTGAGCTGCCAGGATGGAGGGAGACTAACAACCTAAAGACCACTGAGGAAGGAGTTACACTTCTAAGGTGGTGGTAGTGAGAACAGATCAAGATTGGACCCAACTCCTACAAGGCTGAGAAGTCACTTCCCTTCTGAGCCTTGGTTTCCTCTTGTGTGAGCAGGTATCCTGCTAGAAAACACCAAGAAGCAAGTCTCCAATTTAGGCTTTCCGGGCTCTTTATCAGTGTTCTTGTCCCCATGGGTTGCCTTTCTGTGGGAGTGACCAGTCAGCAAGGGCTGCCTTGCAGGGGTAATGAAACAGGGGTATGGTATTTGACTTTGTTAGCTTGGCCATCCAATTCACACTGCAGAGAACTGGACACATCTGCCTTTAAAGAGACTTCCAAGAAGCTCCAACTTATGTTTCTGCTTATATCTCATTGGCTTGAACTTAGTCACATGACCATACCAACCTGCAAGGAAAGCTGGGAAATACAGTTTTTTATTCAGAACAGCTATAAGACCAGCTCAGGATCTGTGACTGAGGAGAAAGGGGAACATTGACATTGGAGTGGGCACTAGCCCCATCATAGGCTTCATCCCATGCTGAGACCTAAAGGCTCTCCTTTCACCACCCCCTCAGCCTCCTCTCCAGTCCCCAGCTCTGCCTGTGTTTCTTGGCTCTGTCTCACCTTCTGAGTATTCCAGATTTTACTGCATAGATCTGAGGAAGCAGTGGGCAAGGCCCTCTTGGCTGCTAAAACTAAAACTCAGTTCAGGGCACCCCAAAAGAAGAGGGGATTCTAGTTGGCCTGTGTAACTGGAAAGTCAGGGATGGTGCTGAATTTCAGAATGGCTTGGACCAAAGGTGGTGTTGGCTTCTACCAACCTCAGAACCCACCCCATTGGGACAGCAAGATGGCCATTGCATCGTCAGCACCTAAGTTCCAGTCCTGCAGAAAGGCCTTAGCTTTCTCTGGCAGCACCTGCAGAGGTCCTATGGTTCACTCTGATTGGATCAGCTAACAGGGTTTTACTTTTGGTTGTGAGTCCATCCACACCAATCACAGTGCTTTTGTTGGTCAGGCCTGGGAGCCCTACCCAGACAATTTTTCCTGGGAGGCACTGCTCATGAGTCTGTTAGTTAGCTCCAGCTGCTATAATAAAGCACCACAGGCTGGGCAGCTTAAACATAGACATTTATTTTCTCCCGTTTATGGAGGCTGGTTTCTTCTGAGGTCTCTCTCCTTGGCTTGCAGATGGCTACCTTCTTACTGTGTCCTCAGAAAGTCTTTTCTCTGTGTGCATGCCCTTGATGTCTCTGTGTGTCCTAATCTCCTATTCTTATAAGGACACCAGTCAGTTTGGGTTAGGGTCACCCTCATGGTCTCATTTTAACTTAATCACCTCTTTAAAGGTCATACTGGGGGTTATGAATTTGGGAAGGGACACAATTTGGTTCATAACAATGAGCAACCAGAGGGCAGCATGGTCTGTGCATTAGGGGAAGGAGTAAGGGGTGTAGTGGTATTCAGAGGTAAGACTCCAAGGTGGGAGGAATGGACTGGACAATGGAGATGGGCCTTCCTTTGGGTCTTTTTTTTTTAAATATATTTTTTATTGATTAAGATATTACATATCTGTCCTTATCCCCACGTTATCTCCTACCCCCCCCTCATGCCCTC
>NW_006293437.1:22289-35366 GCF_000327345.1 Myotis davidii | reverse complement strand
GTCGCGTCTCAGTGTCCTGATAATTTAATTGCTGCAAGCACCTCTGAGGGAAAGCCGCCCTCAAGGTCCGAGTTCTGCCCGCTGCCAGACAGTCCAGTTTCTCCCCGTATGCGTCCTGGGTCCCCAGAGACTTCCCGGAACCGGAGTTCAGAGCAGTTGGGAGCTTGTGACTCCCTCCCCAGCCGCGTCCTCAGGTACCAGCCCCCTTCCGCGCTCTTGAGCCTCGTACCTTTGCACTTTACTTCCGCAGCTCCTGACCCTCAATGTGGTTTTCTCTTTTCTTCTAGTTGTAGAATTTCCACTCCACCAGCCTTCCTGTAGTTCTGGATGTTGACCGTCCTGTCCTTTTATTGCATTTCTGAAGTTGTTGTAGGAGGCAGCAATCTCGGTGTTCCCCTATGCCGCCATTTTAGTTTCTCCCTTTCCTTGGGTCTTATCGGTGGGAAGAATTTCACTGGTCAGTGAATAGGATCCCAGGCAGAGGGAACAGCAGTATAAACATATGGACATTTGATTGCTAAGGGGATGGCAACAGGAGTTTGCAGCCTCAGATTACTTGATAGGCTGCCTATTCAAGGGTCTTAAAATGCCAGGGATTCAACTTTATCAGCTGCTTCCCAGTGTGGCCCTTGGGGGCTTAAAAAGATATTAATCAATGTCCAGGGTTTTTCTTTTCTTAAATAATACAATGACACCCATCCTTTGAGTCCACCACCCAGCACAACAACTAGAACAAGGACAGGTAATTTGCATCCACTTCTGTGAGCATCCCTCGTGCACACTTGCCTTCCCTCCCGCAAGCCTTACGTTCACTATCCTGAATCTTGAGTTTTCCATTCCTTGATTATTATGCCTAATTTATCATGTTGATATATTCCCTAGAAGTCAATTATTTGATTCTATTTGTATTTAATATTATAAAGAAAAGCGTCACACTGTGTAATCTTTTGGCATTTACAATCCTTCACTTACTACTCGTAAAATTCACCTATCTTCCTTGTAGGTGCTGTTGATTCATTTCAACTGCGATAAATAGACTCAATCTGTGCACCCATGCTTTGGGTTATGGGACATCTGGGTGGTCTCTAGCATTTGTTGTCACTAACAGTGCCACACAGGCCTTCTTGTGCTCATCTCCTGGCACCCATGTGTATGCATTTCTCTTGGGTATATACAGGGGAATGGAATTGCTGGTCATAGGGTATGAATGCCAACCTAAGTTCCACAGTGATTGTGCCAAGTGCCACTCTCACCAGTGAGCAGCATTGATCTACAGCCACTCCAACACTGGGATCATCTAAACTTCCTAATTTTTGCCTAGGGAATGGGTGTGAAATGTTTCCCACTGTCATCTTGATTTACACTTCCCTGAGAAGTGATACTGTTGAAATCTCTTCCCACATTTACTGGCTGTGTATGTTTACTCTTCTATAAGTTTCCTATTCATGCTTTTTGCCCATTTTTTTGTAGGTTTGTGTGTCCTTCCCTCAGTTTTGTTTCATGGTGCAGGGAATAGAGAGGGATGGGTCAGCAGCACCTTAGGGAGGCAGGGTCATGAGAGGCTTCACTCTCTTGTCTTTTATGTTTTCATAGAGGACCGGTAGGTGCCAGGAGTGGAGACAGCTCTTCCTCACATATCAACTGATTTGGTCCCATCCACTTTGGAAAGGAGGCCTTCATCTAAGGCTCAGAGCAAGCTGGAGGCTGACCAAAGTTAGGTAGCTGTTTTGTGGCAAGACTGAGATTGTAATTCCCTGTTGCTGAGAGATTCTTCTGTTTATGTGAGCCTGCCAAAGTTGAGGGTCTCGATGCTGCTGTGAACTTGAGAACCTTGTTTTTTTTGTTGCTGGGCTGTGGGGCAGCCAAATAATTATTGGCATCAAAGTCATGAAGCCAGGTGTCCATCCCAAGCCCACCACTACCTTGTTGGTGACTCTGAGCAGGTATCTTACCTTTCTGATTTCAGACTGGTTACCTACAGAGTGCGGGTGTCATATGGCCC
Organism: Myotis davidii; assembly: GCF_000327345.1. Lineage (NCBI taxonomy): Eukaryota > Metazoa > Chordata > Mammalia > Chiroptera > Vespertilionidae > Myotis > Myotis davidii. The sequence continues at coordinate 33,364 of NW_006293437.1, read as the reverse complement.
ACCTTGCTAGGTGGCAGCAACATGACATAGGTTGTAAGACCCTGGTATCTGCTGGGTTAGGGCCATCAGAGGATGTCCCTTTGTTCCTCCCAGGAGGCCCACATGCCTGTCTCAGATGACGAAGAGCTCAAAGAATTGGGAACCTTGCTCTAGATTTGATTCTTGTTGCAACAGCATGGGAAGATGTAGAGTGGAATGGGGAGAAGCTCTTGGTTCAATTAATAAGCCAAGATCACTATTTTGACTACCAGTCTGTCCACTTCTCACTAACTCCACTACCACTTCCTCATTCAAAACTCTATCTTTAAAGACTTGTCCCGACAACTACATCAGCCTCCTAATATACCCTCGCCTCCCCCATACACACAGCCATTCAGCATAGCATCTTCCCTGTGATGCTCTGATCATGGCACCTCCTGTGTAAAACCCCTCCATGGTTTCCTATTGCTCTGGGAATAAAATACTGACAGGCCCCCTGGTCCCTTACAGACCTTTGTCACCTGCATCCCAACCCTATCTCCACCCCAGCCCCGCTGGCCTTCTTCCTATCCTTAAGCAAGCAAAAGTCCTTTCAACCTCAGGGCCTTTGCCCTGGCTATTCCTTCTGCCTGGGCAGTCTTCTGTCCTTCCATTCTGGACTCACATGTCACTCCACCCAAGAGAAGCCTTCATGAGTCTCCCGTGTAGCACAGACTCATCCCTAGCCATCCCTCACCTTGCTACACTTTTCTCGTATCTCTTTGACTACTTCAGTGCATATTCCTGATTTATTTGCTCATTATGCAGCGCTTTGTAACGGTTCAGCCCCGCAGCTACCTACTTGGTTCTTTTCGCAGCCAAGGACCTTGACCACACGGCAATGATAACAGTGCCTATCACATAGGTGTGGGAGGAGGAGATTATGTATTCCCCATGAGGGACTCAGAACAGTGCCTGACACACTGCACAGGCACCATAAATCATAGTTGAAGTGTTATCACTTGTCTCTTGGGCTAGAAGGCAGCTCGTTGAGAGAGCAAAGTCCTCTGATGCAGAGGCTGGCATATGAGGGCATGGTCACCGTGGCACAGTGGATGTGGGGACAGACCCCTGCCCCAATTCCTTCTGGAGTAGAAGGAGGAACAGAAGAGTGACAGGGAGAAGCTGCTGAATGATGGCAGGTAACCTACCCAACATTACGCAGGTCTCCATTCAAATGTCACCTCCTCCAGAAGGCCTTCCTTGACCACCTGGCCTGAGACAACTCCCTGAAGTTGAAAGACTTTCACTTGCTTAAGTGTCAGTGGGGCTGGAGTGGAGATAGGGTTGGGATACAGGTCACAGAGGTCTGTAAGGGACCAGGGGGCCTGTCAGTATTTTACAGTACTCACTACTATACTCAAAATTAACCCGGTACTGCTGTTTTTACAGTACTCACTAATTTCAGAAATGACTTTGCTTACTCTGTAATGGTATGCCTAGCATTAGTCTTCTTTCCAACTATGAGGAAGTCCATGGAGCCAAGATCTGTCAGTCATGTTCTCCTGGACCCCTCGGTGTCTGGCACACAGTAGGTGCTCAGGAAACACATAGAGAAATGCATGACTCCCAGGCAGTTCAGCTCCTCTGTGCCCAGTGAGCTAATGGTTTTTCTGAGCTGCTGAGGACAAGGGCCAGGTTTTGTTTATCTACTCACTCCTAGGTGTGGGTGGTACCTCACACTCTGTTGTGTGAGTACTTTTTATTTCTGACCCAAAATACAAGATTCCTGCACATTTTCATTTTCATTCCATTTAGCCCAGCATTCTGATAGCTTTCCCTTCCACCTCTTCCTTGACTTCAAACAGGATAAATATGTTGACTAAGTCAAGGCCTCAGGAACCCCTCTCCCACACGTGACTCAGAGGCCTTTTCCCAGAAGTAACCCTAGCTTCCACTCCCTCCCCACCCCACCCCACCCCCAACAGCTTCTCAGGGTGAAAAGGGGGCTCCTTCAATGGTAAATTTGTGAACTCACAACACTCTACTCAAGAGATCCAGAGTTTCCACCACCATAATAAAGGTTCTGAAAAGTCCTGCAGACAAGTGAGCAGCTGGAGCAGGCTTCCCCTTGAGGGTCCACCTTGGACTCAGTGACACTCTCGTGGAGCTGCCCTTCAGAGGCACCTACATCAAGAAACACTACTCTGGGGACCCTCACAAGTTGACCATGCTCATAATGTGGGGTTTGCACTAACCAGGAATCCACCAAAGTTTGTTCACTTACCCCCAAGCCCAATATTTTTCCCCAAGGGCACAGCAGAGGCACATCCCAGCTTGTGATATTGCTGAGGATGATGAGATGGAATTCTAGTCAACATTACCCTTGAAAGTCCTTAAATCAGCCTCAAAATTCAGAATACCTGGTTTTCTATGCAAGTATAGTAAAGCATTCATGTGGATGTATAATGCATATATAGTAGCACAGAATATAGAAGAGTACATATCCAAAATATACCTATAGTATTTTTTGAATTCTGTTTAGATTCCACATATAAGTGAAATCATATGCCATTTGTCTTTCTCTGTCTGACTGATCTCACTTTAAATATTCTCAAGGTCCATCTATATTGTTCCAGATAGCAAGATCTCATTCTTCTTCATGGCTGAACAATATCCCATTGCACATATGCACCATATCTGCTTTATCCATTCATTCAATAGACACTTGGGCTTTTCCATGTCCTGCTATTGGAAATACTACTGCAGTGAACATCGGAGTACAGATATCTCTTTAAGATAATGATCTAGTTTTCTTCAGATATATACCCAGAGTGGTATTACTGGGACATAAGGTAGTTCTATTTTTAATTTTTTGAGAAACCTCTATACTCTTTTTCATAGTGGCCACACTAATTTACAGTTCCATACATGCAGTATTTTAATTTATTTTTTCCCTAAGTGCATTTTCCTGAATTCATATAAATTGAATATTCATGAGATCACACACCATGCCCCCAGCCCATGTGCCCCCCCTACATTTAATTATTTATCTGCCCCAAAGATATTAACTAGAATCTTCTGAGTGGTAAAGAGCTGATGAATCAGCCACATGCTCAGAGTTTCAGGGCACTCACTGACTGGCGGGGAGTCAGGGCTTAAATGTAGAAGAGGAGAGGGCACTGGGTGATGAGCAGGTGGACTGTCACATGGAAGGTTGCCTGCAGGGTCACCTGAAATAGGCTGGCCCACAACCCAGGGGAGGAAGGGTGTGGCAGTGGAGAAGCAGCCCAGAAAAGCTTTCAGCAGTGACACAGCCAGGAGCCAGGGGCCCAGAGATGGGTGTCCTGGACTGCAGGAGGAGGAGTAGGGAAGGCAGGAAGAGGCAGAGGGAGAGGTGGGGGCAGTCAATCTGCAGGGTTTTGTGTTCAGGCCTTGGGTGTACCTGAGAGGAGAACTGTCAGAAGAGTCTCCATCTCAAGTGAGAGGCAGGATGTATGAATGTAATCAGATTCGTAGCACATGCAGAAATCTGTTCTGTCTCCAGCATTATGGTCAACAAAGGAGTGGCAATTTCCGATGTATGCTTCTGGGCATCTGCATTCTTTTCCAAATACTCCTGACCTCCGGTTTGGTGCTTCCTTGCCAGGATTTTTCCTGGATGGGCACAGATGACCTGGGATTCAGGCCCTGGAACTCACCCTTCTCTACGGATGGTAACCTTGGTGCACTTCTGGGCTTCTGTTCTGGTTGCACTTGTCACCACTTCTCTTCAGCAGTCACTTCCGCAGCTCCCCTCTCTCCCTGAGTGACTGCTGGGCCTCTCACCTGGGAATCTGCATGCTTTGCACAATTCATCTTTTTGCCCCCCGCCCCCCCGCCCCCGGGGCTGTAAGAGTGGATGGAGTACATGTCTGCTGAGCTGTGCTGTTTGGAGGGAGGATCTTTCCAGGGAGAGAGACAGAAGCGAGGGCTGGGGTCGGCTCCAATTGCTGCCTTTTCTTAACAATACCCTGTCTTGCCTGAGCAAAGACCTTTCTCTTCCTATTCTTGTCCAGAACACAGCTAACAAAGGACACTTTCTCTCATTTGCATTTCTTTTGCAAGCCTCAGAGCATTCTGAGTTTAGTTCTCCTGACACTATTTTTAAGATAAGTCTTTTGTTATAATGTTCTTTTTCCAATTTCCATATGGTGGACAGACAGACACACACACACACACACATGCCACACACTTTTACACCCACAATCATTCATTCATTCTCTGTTGAGGATTTACAGGTGAATAATACAGGTTACTGCAATTTAGTTGGAAGAAAGATATAGATAATTCAATTAAACACAAAGAAAGGATGGCTAATGTGCTGGGCCACAAGCAGAGGGAGGACTATCAGGAAGGTCCCTCAGAGAAGGGACACTGGAGCTGTGTCTTGATAGGCATGCTTCACCAACAATGCATCTATCTAGTAAGAGCTGTTCTTATTAATCCCTTACCAGGTATTGTGCAAGCCTGTTATGTGCCTTGCTTTATTCACTCCTCACAGCCTTAGAAAGCAGATATTTTATTATTCATTTTATAAATGAGGAAACTGAGACCTTGAGAGGTCAGTTAATTCACTCAAGGTCCTGCCATTGGGAAGTGGAGCCAGAATGTGAACCCAGGTTTATCAGTCTCCAGGGCCCTGCTTTGAAACCATTGGGATACATTGCCTATTACCCAGAAGATGGGAGAGAAAGGGCATTACTAGGCTGAAGGAACAAAATGTGCAAAGGCATGGAGGCAGGAAGGAATAGGTATTGGCCCTTGATGGGTATTCAACAGTGCTCTCCTCCTTGCTTGGTGGAAAGAGACATTTGGATAGAACCAAGGTAGGAGAGAAGGGTGGAGGCAGCAGGCCTACACCTGTCCCTTCCCCAAGTCCCATCTCTGCGGGTCCATTACCTTAATCAGACCCAGCCCAGGCCCTGCTCCCCAGTTTCTCTGGTTGTTCATCAAGAGATTCTCTAATTCCTGTGGATGGAGACACCTGGATGTGGCATATTCTGAGCCCAGAGGGTGTGAACTGCCATGCCACAGGGCTGGCAAAAGCAACCTTTTTCCATCTGTGTATTTTCCAAATCATCATGTATTTCAGCTTGTGTCACTGCAGATTGCTCACTCTCTGACCCACTGGCTTTAAATAGAAAAAGAAAAAAATACAATGCACTTTGTGGTTTCCAGTAAGATACCGTAAATACACCCAGATAATATTCCGGGGCAAACCATTTGCAGTGGATGCTCAGGGCAGTGCAATGGAACCTTTCGGGCAGCCTGGACATCAGTGCATTTCCTCTGTACCTGCCAGGATTGCTGTGGAGCTGGAATGCGTGGAGGGTGTCAGTCAGGCTCCCCACTGAAAATCTCAGTAACAATACTAGTCTTTTCTGGGCACTTTCTAGAGGCCTAGTCTTTTCACACAGCGGTTTCATTGAACCTTCATGGCAAGTTGGCAGTGTCCTCCTCATGGTTCCCATTTAACAGATGGGGAAGCAGAGACTCAGGAGGCAGAGTCTTTGCTCAGGGTCACCCAGCTAAATAGGAGCAGAGAGGAGAGACTGGTGAGCTCCATTTTATTTGAGTTCTGAGCTGAAGCCACCTGGACTTCTGGAGGGACATTTTTTTTTTTTGAGATATGAGTAGATTCAGAGTTCAGAAGGGTGTGGTGGAGGGGAGAGTGGAGATTCCATACTGGAAGCCAGGAGACCCTGGTTATTCCCCTGGTCTCGCTGAGTCACTGGAGACTTTGGGCAAGTCTCTTGACTTCCTTGAACCTGTCATTCAAGGAGGAACCATGGGCTTCATGTCTGGGGCTCTGGGAGTCTATTCCTTGATTCCAGGGCCATCAGAACCTCTGCTGGGGCAGGATAGCAAGGGCCAGAGGACCTGACACTGCCCTCTCTATAGCTTCAGCTACTCCCAGACCCCGTCGCTCACCTGCTTCCACCACAGACTGTATCATCCCAGGGCCACCACACAGTCTTTCTCTGGCCTGGAGCCCTCCCTCTGCACCTCCCCGCCCCCGCCACCAAACACACAGACAGCTTCCTAGCTGCTTCTCCATGCTCAAAAGCTACCATGCAAGATGCCTTCTGCTCTGACACTGTTCTGTTCTACATTCTTCAGAGTCCTCAGCTTCTACTGAGTGTTTTTTTTATTTTTATTTTTTAAATTTTGTTTTATTGCTTAAAGTATTACAAAGAGTATTACATATGTCTCCTTTTTTCCCCCCCTTGACATTCCCCCGGCCTCCCCTACACTACTGAGTGTTTTGATCTCCCTATCTGTACCCCATAAAGTCAAGGCATGTCTAAATCTCTCTTGTCAGTTTTCTCAGCCCCTAGTGTGGTATCTGGCACATAGTAACTGTTTAAGAAATATCTTTTGAGTGAAGGAATAAGGCACATGGCTCACTCAGTCAAGGAGTGAGCCAAGGGGATGGCTGGCTTTGATGGAAGTTCTTCCTCTGCTCATGGGCAGGAGGTAGAGGTGATGGTCAGGGCAGAGAGGGTGGGGCTGTGCCTGGAGGGTACATGGTCAGTGATGGTCAAGCCCAGTATCTGCTGCTTATGGGCCCCATGTGGTAGATCCAGGAAAGAGGCTGGGCTGTGGTCAGTAGGACTAGAGTGAGCATCATGCCCTTACAGTAGAGAGTAACTCAGATGCGGGAGCTGGGCTAATTGGGTTGGAATCCTTGGCAGGTTACATCACTTCTCTGGGTCTCAATTTCTATGTCTGTAAAATGGAGATAATAACAGCTCACACCTCATAGGATTGTTGTAGGATTAAGTGAGTCGATCTATATTGAGTGCTTAGAACAGAGCCTGGCAAATAGTAAGCAATTTTATGACTTTGCTGTGCTTATTATGAACATTGGGTACATTGTCTCACTCCACTTCTGCAGCAATCAAGCAGCCATCTCTAAACTGTCTTCCAGGTCTTATAAAGGACAAAGGAGATGGCATTCAGGAAATCACCTAGCGGGAGGGGCACTCTCAGGCCAATGGGTTGGTCCTTCTCAGAGTATTGCCATGGTCAGGGTCTGGGTGTGCTCTGGAGTTGTTGAGATAGCATGTGACCTCTGGGCTTGCATCTGGACTCTGCTGGAGCAAGTCTCCCTGAGCCTCAGTTTCTCCACTGATAAAATAAGGAGCTGTTAGTCACCTGGGTTGGGTGAAGAAGGAATAGATAGATGGCTGGAGTTGGCTGTGGCCTTTCATGCTGAAAGTCTGAGATTCTGGGATCCTTCTCTACCTTTTTACTGTCATTAAAACCAGTTCTTGGCTCAGCAAGCTTATCTCATTTGAGTTGATGGGGTCTTACAAGTTATTTATTAAGAAGTCTTAACTAAGTGACATCTCTTGACAGCAATAAAGGTATTTTTATAAGAGTCGATGCCGTAAGCCCAAGTAATGGTAAGCTTTCAGACACAGCAAAGAGCCAAGAAGGGAGGGAGGCTGGGACTAAGGAAGGACACTGCCAACCAGGCCCCAGAATCCAAGTCTGGCCGGTGTCCAGATGGGCGTCCTTAGTGAATGGCATTACTTGTCAGAGCCTCGGCTTCCTCACCTGTCAAATTGTGAGAAAAGGTGGCTATCCAATGGGACTATTGTGAAATATCACACAGATAGCCAAATATGGGTCTGGCACATAATAGATGATCAACAAATGTTACTTTATTTCCACCCTTCTCCTTCACCCCAAGCCAAACCCCAGCCTCAGGTCTCTGGCTACCTCTGTGCAGACATGGCTTCTTGGGGAAGCCATGCTGCCTGGGCTGGGGGTCATCCCCACCCGGCCTTGCAGAGCCTCTTGGGATCTCGGTTGGGTTGTTCTCCTTAAGAGCAGGTGAGCACACTTTCCAAAGCCCTGCATGGAAGCACTAAATAAAGGTCACGTGGTTGTTGGCCACTGTCTGGAGCTTTCTTTCATTCGTTCATTTATTTATTTGACAAATATTTACTGAGTGATTACCTACTACTTGTAACAAAGTGTTTGCCTTCAAGGAAATTACATTCCAGAGGGGCAATGGAGGTGGTAGGTGAGATAGAAGAATAGACAATAAACAAGTAAATCTAAAATATAAGGAAAGTTATGGAGAAAACTAAAGTAGGGGACGTTTCTCTCTGCACCTCCCAACAGTGATTGTAATTTCATCCATTATAATAATTATAATATTCACTGTTGTTCATTTAAGCATTGGGTATATGACAGGTGATACATACTTCTCTCTACAGGGTGGCTGATATTAACAGATATGGAAATAGAGGCTCAGAGAGGTTCAGTGACTTGCTCTGTCTGGCAGGGTTCAAATTGGAATTTAGGTCTGCTATTCATTTATCCCTCACACATTATAAACAGTGCGAGTTGTAAACAGTGGATCAAGACAGACATGGTCCTTGTCCCCTTGTAAATCCATTTGGATGGGCAGACAGACCTTGGACCAGCCCCATACACCATGAGGCAGTCTTGTTCTTAAAGGTATCATGGAGCACGATGTGGCAAAATGGGACACAGTGGTAATAATAACAATGGCTGGTGTTTACTGAACACTTACTACATGTCCAGTGCTGTGCTCAGCACCTTTCCCTCATTCTGTTTAGATGCTGTTATTCCCATTTCACAGAGTAAACAGGGGCTTACAGCAGTTAACAGGCCGGGCAATAGTTACACAGTCAGCCTGATGCCCAGGGCAGTTTCCCCAATGGTCAGTGTTGGAGGAGAAGGGAGATGGGACTGGGTGGTGTTAGCCTAATGTTGGTGGGCAAGGCCAATGTCAAGATATCAAGGGATCAATAGTGACCCTTTAGCATCTGGCAGTATTAGACTTTACCAGCCAGTACCTGGGTCTCTGGGACCTCTGAAGCCAAGAATGACTGCACCTCAACATTTCTCAGACGTTAGGCCACCGCCTTCACTCCTCAGCAGGTGCTGAGGTGAGGGAGCTAGGTGGACCCTGATAAGACTTCACTCTGGTCTGGAGGCCCACCTTAAGCTCAGGGGAGTTAACTGTGTTGTGGTGCAGCTGTCCTTCACCCATTTGGAATCTGATGAGAATCTTGCATGGGTAGCGAGCCATTATCATTATGTTTAGTGTCTGTTGTCATCATTTGCAAAGTCATGGGGCTCAGAGAGACCCCAGGGATTGGTAATCACTTGGTGGTAGAGCTCCTGCACACAAAATCGCCAGGAAGGAGGTTGGGCTGGCAGCCCCTATGCTGCCCCTGGCTCCACCTCCCATAAGGAGCCTGGGAGAAAGGCAAGTCTCAGATGACAGGCCAGGCCCCACCCCTTCCAATTTACATACTCCACTCAAGGTCTGATTAAGGGGACCCAGTCTCCTTTCTTGGAGTCATTTAATCTCTGGGGACAGTTCTTGGTCTGTGTGGAGTGTCCAGAGGCAGAGTCCGCAGCTCAGCTCTGCAGCCCACCAGGCGAGCAGCCTGAGCAAACCAGACCTTTCTCTTGGCCTCAGTTTCTCCAATTGTAAAGGAAGATAAATGAAGGCTTCTACTGCTTACTGCACAGCTCTCTTATAAAGAACTGTTACTACTGCCATAGATAGAAATTGCAATAAATTTAATAGTTGGGGCCATTTCTCATGCCAGTCTCTGTGCTAAATGCTTTACCTTTGTTAATTTAGTTCTAGTCCTAAATGAGTGGGTAGTTAGCATTCCTATTTTATAGTAGAGAAACTGGAGCACAGAGAAGTTGATGATCCAGCTAAGGTCACACAGTTAGGAGTGATAGAACAGGGACTCCCCAACACCCATCCTGCTCTCTCTATACTTTTCATCTGATATTCTTTTTCTTGATGTTGGCGAGGGTCTAATCTGACTGTAAGCTGTCCCCTTCAGTGTAGCCTTACCTGTCCGTTGACATCTGGAGCAGTTAGAGCTGCTGCTCAGAGGCTTTATCTTTGGGACCAGTCTTCCTGCTTGGCTTGGATGCCCTTGGAACATGCAGAGGAGTAAATTAAAAACATGCAGATGTAGAAATGAGGTTGCAAATCCCAGGAGATTCTGGTTGCTCACCCCTCACTCTTCCACCTCTTGCTCTGGCCAACTCAGACCCACCTACTTGCTGCCCAGCTTTGGGGGAAGATTTTTCTAATCTGCCCTCTCCCTGGGAGTCTCTCCATTAAAGGTTCTTGTCCAATGTCCTGCTTGAGTGGAACTTGAGGCCTGATCTCCTGTCCTCATGACCTTAAATTTCAAAGCTCCCTCTTTCCCAAAGCCCAGCAGCAAGAGATGGTCACTCTGTTCCTACCTGCCCTTCTGGTGGTCAGTTCTGTCTTCAACACATGGTCCCAACAGGCTCCCTTGCCTTCCAGTGAGCCCAGCGGAGCAGTGCTAGTTCTTATGCACCATTTATTAATTTCACAAAACAAAAGCATTGTCAGGTATCCAGCCTGCCAAATTGTCAGATCTGTGTGCATGTCCACCCCGTCGATGTGGCTTTGTCTCAGGCCCTCTGTCAGGAATTTATTACACACATGAGGTGTGTAATACCAATGTGAGAATATGTGCAGACTCAGGGACCCAGTAGGTGTGTGATGGAGCTGAAATTTGAGCCCCTGTTTTAACAGGATGCTGTGGATGGGCTGGCCTGGAATGTCAGAGTAAAGTGGCTTGGGCTATAGGAAGCCACTCAGTGGTGATTGGGTGGGGGCAGGGGAGTACAGGTTGTCTGTGTCTTAGCAGCCCGGGTTAGGGTGGCCATGGGTGGGTGGGAAAAGGGTGTGTCTGAGTGTGGGTCCCAGTGACCTGGGACTTAAAGCAACTTGGAGGCTGCTTTATCCACCTCCCGCACTGCTTAAGCCACTTCATCCCAACATCCTGAAGCACTTCTCCCCACTCCATCATGCCTGCTCAGCACTACTTCATCTCCTGCTCCAGCTTTGGGGGGCCTTCCCAACAGGCTGCTCTCCTGAAACCCACACCACCCTGGCTCTGAGTGCGAACTTGCTGAATGCTCACTCGGAGTTCACGCTGCACACAGGGCTTCCTACAGAGTGCCTTGGTCCACCTTCATTCTGTGCAGTAGACACTGCTTGCGAACCTGTTTGAGGCCCAGAGAGG